>NC_088921.1:63235000-63275000 GCF_038396675.1 Hydra vulgaris | reverse complement strand
ACCTGTTGAAGTAGCTGGACCTGTTGAACGAGAAATATTTTCTAAAAGGTAGTTCATTTGCATGTAACAAGCAGACCAATCATTGCAATGTTCTCCCAAGACCTTCTAATTTTCTGATTACTCCATTATGTTGACCTGTGTTATTCACAGAACCATCGCAAACAACTGCTGCTAAAGTGTCTGATGATTTGATGTTGTTGTTGCTCAATAATATCTCTTGTGCAATATCAACAGCTTTACTACTTTGTGGCGTGACATGATTGACATATTTGTTTTGCGGAAATGACACTATCACATAATGTTCTTCTTTGAAATTTCGTTGGACACCACTTGTTTTTACGGAAGTGATATCCTGCTTTCCATCAAATCCAATGCAAAGTATTTTTTGGACTTCAGCAGCATGCTTCTTAACTTCTTTTTTCCTCCACATATTTCTCTGACGACGAAGTTTTGCTGGATCAATAGCATTCTCTGGTGTTATAAGATCTAAATCTTTTAGTACAGCATTTGCTATTAGGCAAGCATCCCTGTTACTGATTTTACACCTATCCATGGCCTTACACAACTCAGGATATTGTTTAGTGTTGTAAACCTTCATCTCTTCATCACTTGACATCTCATTATCACTTGACATCACTTCATAACTTGACATCACTTTACCATCTGACATCTCAATTGGCAAAAATTCTTCATCTGGCTTTGACTGTTCATTATCACTGCAATATGTTTCATTTGGATCAATTTCTTTATCAAACTTCATTTTCTTATCTGTAATCGGTAAATTGCATGTTTTACTTCCTCTTTTTTCTCTCTTTTGCAGCTTAATTGTTTCTTCTTTGTCTACTTTTCCTATTACCATCTTCCGTACCGTTTTTTGATCTATCCAGATCTCCCATTCAAGTGTTGTAATTTTTTTTGGCAGTGGACATGCTGACCTTTCTCGAACACCTTTATTAAAACACTTACACAGACAAATATCGAATAGTCAGTCTAACATCTGTAAACTTGATTTAAATGTTGCAGAGGACTTCTTGCGATCAGAGTATTTACCAAGCTCATGTACTTTGTTAATTAGTCTCTTTATGCGAATAACTAAGCTGCTGACTGCAATGGTAGGAATACTTGCTTTGTTGTACAGTGCTTTAATTTCATTAGCTATGACTGTTGCTCTTTCAGTAACACTTGCGCAATTGTTATTTTTTAGTAAATAGTCATATGCTTTGAAAACATCAGCAGAAATTGGCAGTTGATTTGTTTGGAATGGTCTAGGTTGTCCAAGTATACCATGTTCAGTTTTACTTCTTGTTTTAACAGTAGCCATTTTTATTTTCAATTTTAACTAATTAAACTAAAACAAAAAAACAAACAACGTAATTTAAATGTAATATATACAAGTATATATCTTATAATGAAGTACAGGATCATGTTATCGGAAGTCAACAAACAACACTAACAGCTTTTTGTCTTATATTTCGTAGGGTGCTCTAAACTTTTGCAAAGTTCTGTATACTATTAATAAAATATTATTAACATGAATCATCAAAAAACCTAAATTTTAATGCTTTTATCCTGCAATTATACAACTGTTGTAAAATAGCATCATTTTGACCTAATATAGTAAAATTCAAGTTACAGTTTGCAAAACTAAATCAAATTTTTATTACATTTCTTTTACATATCATTAATAGAGACAACAAAATGCAACTTTATTTTCATGTTTCATAAAAAAAAAAAAAATTTGACCCACCCTAATGTATATATATATATATATATATATATATATATATATATATATATATATATATATATATATATATATATATATATATATATATATATATATATATATATATATATATATATATATATATACATATATATATATACATATATATATATATATAATTATATATATATATATATATTTATATATATATATATATATATATATATATATATATATATATATATATATATATATATATGTATATATTATATTATTATTTTTGTGTATAATATATAATAGAAAACATAAGAAGTTATATATTATGTATATATAATTCTTTCTGAATGTTGACCGAACTTTGGTAACTCTAAAAAATGATGTTGAATAATATTTATTGTATAAATTTTAGAGGTTAGATGATACAGTTGGTTCTGTTCGTGATGCAGCAGCTGAATCACTTGGGACAGTTATGAAATTAGTTGGAGAACGTGCAATGGCAGCCTATCTAGATTCTATTGATAAATTAAAGCAGGAAAAAGTAGCTTTTTTTATTTGTTTATCTATAGAGTTTATTATGGAATATTGACAAAAACATGCTAGATAATTTATGATTAAGCATGTCTAATATAATGGCATCGCTCTTTTTGTAGATATATTTTTATTTTGCAAATATAATTGTTTTCTCTTAAGCATTCTCTGATAAGGTGGCATAATAAAAATTTTTTGTAATTGCATAGTAACTTATTACTAAATATATTAAAATATATTATTATTTTGCATAAATTCTGGCCATAACCACAATGGACATTAGGGATCGCATTTATTGCATTTAAGCAGCACTTGCCTTTTTTCATTACAGGTAAAAGAATATTTTGAAAAGGCAGTTTTAACACCCAGTGCTGGAGGTGGAGCTTCTGGTAGTGCTGGAGGTGAAAACACAACAACAACTGCTGCTGCACCACCTGCACCTGCATCTTCTAAGGCAGGTCCTTCTAAACCTGTGCCTAAAAGTGTACAGCCAAAAGAAGAAGAAAAGAAACCAGTATATTTTTTTTCCTTTTTTACATTGCAGATAAATAGTAAGAAATTATGGTTCTATTTTATATTAATTTTTAATGATAAAATTGAATAAAATAAAATAATAAATGTTAAAGTTTCACTTTTTTTAAAATATTTTATAGGTAAGCAATGCTCCACCTAATAAAGTTGTAAAACCAAAGGTTAGTTCATATTAAAAAGTTACTGTCTATTATGTTATATTGATTTTTTTCTTAGATTCTATTGATATATTTTTATTGTTAAATAAATTTAACCTGAAACAAATATTACTAAATTATGGAATAGTCTGGTGGAGCAGCAACCAAGCCAGGTGGAAAAAAAGTTGTTGATCAGAAGAAGAAAAAGAAAAAAGTAAACGATTTTGAAGAAGATCTAAAAGAACTAACCGAACCAGAATTGCCTGTATGTCTTTTCAATATAACTTAAATGTTCATAAATGTAAATATATTTAACAAGTTTGTAAAAAAGCTCTATATGTTTTGTTGAAAAATATAATTGATTAGTTACATTTTTATCTAGAACAAATTCATATAAAATTTCTTTTTAATATTTTAATCAACAACAGGAAGGTGTTGTTGAATCACAAGCAGAAGGGCTTTTTGGTGAAGAATGCATTAAACAAATGGCAAGTAATAATTGGAAAGAGCGTCTTGCTGCAGTGGAAGAAATGACCAAGGTGGTTTTCTTTTTAGTTATCTTTTTAAGTCTTAACATTTGCATTACATCTTTTTATCTTAGGCTAGGCTGTTTGTATTTGATAGTTTGTATTTGATACTTTGTATTCATATATTTGTTTTTTTTTTAAACCAAGGTTTTCTTCATTTACAGTAAGTTGAGCCTTGACCAACGTTTTACATGTAAATTGGTTAAAGTAGTTTACTAGCCTACCAGTAAAATGATGGAGTTAAACTGATAAAATGATGTAGTTATTTGAGCTTTAATTTTTCTGATTTTTACTTTAAAATGTTATAACTCATTAAAGCATTAATGTTTGAGGAAAAAAACTACATAAGTAAAATTTTTTTGAACTGAATGAATGTGTTTTGATTGCTGAAATAAGAGATTCTTGCTTGAGCAGCAATTATGGTAAATTTTTTAGAAAAGAAATGCAACCTAATGATGTAGGGTCAGGGGTGGCAGGTTCATCTACATTTAAAATGCATTTTTTGGACCTTATTTAAAATATTATTAGAAAAACCAACCCAAGTTTGTTGTTTTTTTGCAGAAAAAACAATAAATTTGCAGCAACAAATTTTACCTTTATGTAGTGAGTCTTTTTTTACTATAGTATGGAATAGGCTTAAGTTGCGGGGTAAAGCATAAGTGGTTTGTCTGACGGGATAAAGTAGTTATTAGTGGTGATCAGTAATAATAGACGCCACTCTGAGTTTATTACTTTATCACTACACAAATTATGTTTACACATTAATGTTTTTTTGTCATTCTGAGGCCTTAGATTGTTGTATGCATACTTTTTATTTTGTAGTCAATTTTTTGTATTATAATTATATTTGTTGTATATCTTTGTTTGTGTTGTTTGTTTTATAAGTGTTTGTTAAAGTGTTTGTTAAGTGTAAAAATTATTTTTTATTATTGTAAGTACTGTTTGGGTGCATTGTCTGTCTTATATGTTTTTAAATATTCTTCTATTAATATTTATTTTTGTATTGACAACTGTCAAAATATGCTTTGTTCGAAAAATAGTTCTCCTTTATTCTAATGTACTTCATTTTTCCCTCAAGCGTTCACTGCTTGTGTGTGACCATTAGGCAAATTTATGTGCCAAATTTTTTATATAAAATAGCAAAATTCTTTTATAAGACTCTGACAGCTATTAAGTTTTTAATATTATTTTTATAAAACAGATATATCTAAGATATATTAAAATATTCTGGGTAATACAAATACTTATTGTTATACGCCAAAATCGATTTATAACAAAATAAATATGGCCCATTGCAACTAATGGTTCGCAATCACTTAATTCGCCCCTTGAAGTTAAAAATTGAATCATAAGTAAGAAAATGATAACTTTGCAGTGGATTCAATATATTATATCCATGAGGGCAATAGTATAAGATAATTCAAGAAGACCTAACTTAGAACACAGTAAATGTATTGCTATTTATCAGGAAAAGAATATTACCATTATTGCCATACTGGCTAACCAGTATTAAACATCTTAGTTTTGTCATGATCAAAGTTCAACAACCTCTGCAAGTTTTGATGAACAACCTCTGCAAGTTTGATCACACATTTTCTTAGTGAACAAAAAGGTATGGCTTTTTGATTTCTCAGAAGAAAACTGGAATATATGTCGTTATATCATTAATAAATTGAATCCAACAAATACATTCAAACAAATACAACAAGAAATACCTGTCAAAACCTCTGTTCAAACAGAGGTTTTGACAGGTGTTTCAGGTCTTATTAAACATCTATCGTTATAGTTATTTTAAAGAGACAACATATATTTTATATATTATTGCCGAACTTAATAATGTTAGTAGTAGTGCTCATTGGAGCGTGTTTGACATGGAACTCTTGGCAGCCATTGCAACCGAGGTAGTGGCGAGAAAGAGTTGCATCACTTTGTTTTATAAGAAAACGTGCAAATATCTAATGTACGTAAACTTTAAATTAAGTAATGTTAAAACATGCTAAAACATTTATTAAGTTATTCAGTTTGATTTTCACTTTAAAATTGCATTGCGTCAAGCTCTCCTTAATTTTGATCTATAATATTTATTTCTGTTTAAAAAATTGTTTTATAATTTTAAAAATTTTGTTTAACAACCTGCCAAGTGGATAGTGCGCTGAGCTTCTGAACAAGTAAACCATGGTTCGAGTCCTACCACTTGCAATTTTATTATTTTTGATTATTTTATAATACAAAATATTATAGAGATTATATACAAACATATATACTATACTCTTTAACAAACGAATAAATTTTAAAAAAACTATAGTTTCTAAATACATCAAAACATCGGGAGAAAAATTTGTTGCGTATCTGTCATGATTGAGATACTTATGTTATTAATGTGCTCAGGTAATTAGTCATAATAAGCTGCGAATGGTCTGGAAAAAAAAAAGTCTGAAACTTGATAAATAATAAACTTAATAAGTCAGCCCTGCTACTCCAGAAGGTGCTGCTGTGAAGGCAAAAAAAAAGAAAGCCTGTCGCTAGAAAAAACTTTAAAACTTTCTTTTGAAAATTAAAAGTTTGTTTGGATACATTTACTTTTTTACTATAAATATATGCTGCAGCTGTTTTAATAAATAAATTAATAAATTATTTTTGGGTTGTGATAAGAATGCAGCTTTTATTGCACATTTGTTAATGTATCCTTGCAATAGATATTAAAGAGATATGTTCTGGATTTGTTATTTGTTACTGAAAGATCAAGGAAATTTATTGTGTGTGAATCACTTTTTGTTTCAATTGTATATTTGAAATTTTTGTGTTGATTATTCAACAAATTGATAAAACATTTTAACTCTGCCTCATGATTAAAATGGGAATAGATATTGTCAACATACCTTTTAAATGATTTTACATAAATTGGTGGTGTAAGATGCTTTGTGGTGCATTAACGCTTTTTCACCATAATGTTGCAGAAAACTCTTTTCTATTACTACCATTAATGATAAACCTATAGGACCAGCATCTTCTAATGTGTGTATGTTGTTTTCATATAAAAAATAGCACTTAGACAAACACAAATCTAAAAGTATTTTTATTCCTGAAAAAAATTATATTTTCTCCTGTCTTTATGTTTTCCCTACTCTTTTAATTTATAGTTTTATGCATCTTCTGCCAACTGTACTTTTTTTAAATATGTTTTATTGATGAGTTTTATAAAGTTCACAATTAAATATTCACAATGTATTACCAGGCCTTGTTACGAGATTTCGCTGCGTAGCGAAAACGTGTAACGCATTTCTAAGTAACTCAACTCAGCAAATATATTTTGCATCGTTAGAAGTTATATTGCATCACTAGCGTCTTTTCAAGTACTGCATTGTAATTAAAGTTATTTTATTAACGCGTTAATAATCATACAAACAGTTAGTTTTTTTCTCACTAGAACAAGTTACAATTAAAATCTAAGTTCTTATTTAATAAATCATTTTTATTATTTTTTTCAAATATGAACTAAATTTTATTTTGAAAAAAATATTCTTTTCATGAAACGTAAAATAATGTTTGTTTTTTTTCTTATGATTTTACAGTTGGTTTTTGATTATTTTATTAACTGTTAATAAATTTTTTCTTATTTCATTTGTAAACTCTTTTTAATGTATTTTAACAATAAAGAGTTTTTTTTTGTTATTTATCAGTTACCGATAAGATATTCGTGATCATAATTTATTTTCATAAATTAAATGAACATCATTAAAACTTTACGTTATTGAATTAACAATAAACAAAATATCTTATTAATAAAATATTTACATTAAAATAAATCGTGCATTTTTTAAACTATTATGACAAAAAATAATTTTTACATTTAAAAGGAATTTATATATTTAATTCCTTAAGATAAAACTTAAAACACTTTTTTTTTTAACTTATTTTTATCAACAATAAAAAAAATTATTAAACAAACTGTTTTTTTAACAAAAAATCTATTAGTTTACAATTGCGGTTAAATGCTTTTACTTACGACTATTTCTTCAGAATAAACGTCACATAAACGATATCAAAAGATAATTAAAAAAACGATATTAAAAGATATAAGTTTTTGCGTAACGCAAAACTGCTGAACGGGTAGGCAAATCGCCTTTTCGCAAGCAAAATGCGAGCTGCGTAACGCTTCTTAACAAGGCCTGTATTACTGATTTATATTTTCATATTGAAATTTTTATTCCCATATGGAAGAAATAAACAAAAAAATTAAAGTTATTCAAAACTGCTAAAACTATGAAATTATTATTCAGAACTGTTAAAACTACAAAGTTATTATTCAAAAATTGTTATTAAAAACTGTTAAAACTGCAAAGTTATTATTCATAACTGCTAAAACTGCAAAGTTATTATTCAAAAGTTATTATTCAAAACTACAAAGTTATTAATTTTCACCAATGAATTTTCATCAACTCTTAGTGGAACCAATGAATGGTTATAATTAAACTTACTGGTATTTGTATTGATATTAATAAAAATTAGTATTAGTTTAATTAATGAAATTATTTTTTTAATAATAATAGAAATAATAAAATATGCTAATAATTAGACTGGTAACTGATTGTTAAATAAAAATAGTGACAGATAAGTATATTCAGTTAGTGTTTTTTATTTATGCATGTTTTTGAAATACTTAATAACCTAGCACCTTTTTCTCCCAAAGCTTTCAACATCATTTCATCTATCTACCATCTTGCATCACTGTGCTCTAATAACAGCAGATTTTGTAAACAAGGTTTACAGAAAGTTAATTAAAGAGTCAATGGTTTTTATAGATATTTACAAAGTTTTTGCTTTTCATGCCAAAATTTTGCAATTTAAGTTTTTTTATGTAATCAGATTTTTTTTCATTGTTAATTAGAATTATCTTTTATCTTTAATGTTTTTAATTATATTCATTACTTAAAATATATATATTTTTAGTTTTTTACCTTTTAATCAAAGATTTTGACTTTTTCTTTAGAAAATTGAAGGGATGGACGATAAATCTTTTCCAAGTCAAGTAGTTGTTCGAACACTTGCTAAAAACCCTGGTTGGAAAGATAGTAATTTTCAGGTAAAAATTGTTTTTATATTTTTATGATTTATTTAAAAAATAGATGAAAATTATCTGTTTTTGTGGCAAATTTTTGTAGAAATTTTGAATGCTTATATTCTTGTTAAATAAAACATGAATTTGAACTATCCATTCAAAACACTTTATATATAACTTTTTGTTATCTTATTTTTATTGTGTCTATTGTTATGGCCAATAAACTTAGTTGTTGTAAAAAAAGTAAATTTAGTACTTAAAAAAATAATAAAAAATCATGTGGACAATTTAAAATGATATTAGAATTTTTTTTTTTTTTTTTTTAAACATCTTCGCTTCCAACAAGGCTGCAAGCAGCCACTAATTAAAGTTGGAAGTTACTGTAAGAGAAAAGATGAAGATTGTAGAGCAAGATAACGATTGACGGACGATTTAAAAGATTGCAAATTATATGAATCAGGAAAGCAAGATGAAGGAAGCGAATTCCAAAGAGCTGATGTTCGAGGAAAAAAACTAGACGAATAAGCGTTTTTGGAGCACTTAGGAACAGTCACAGAAAAAGGATGACACTTAATTGAATGACGAGTAACACGAGAATGAATTTTAGTAGATGGCACAAGAGACGTTAGCTCTTTCGAGCAGTGCCCATTATAGTATTTGTAGAAAAGAGAAAGAGAAGCAACATTACGACGATGTGATAATGGTTGAAGGTTGGCTGCGAGAGCAGGTCCAACAATGTTTACGATGCGTTTTTGCACCTTGTCTAAAAGAGAAAGGGCATCATTAGAAGATCTGCCCCAGATATGGCAACAATATTCCATACAAGGCCCAATATGACATTTATAGAAATAGAGAATAGAATCCGAAGTAAGAAAGTGACGAGCTCGATAAAGAGATGCAACCGTAGCAGATGCTAATTTTGCAACTGATTTGATATATAGTTTCCAAGAAAGATTGAAAGTAAGAGTTAATCCTAGAAGATGAAGAGTAGGTGACTCATCGAGTACATCACCGTTCATAAATATAGGAAGATCTAAATTATTGCGATAACGATTGGCTGAAAAAAATTGAGTTTTATCTGAATTAAAGTTCACCAGCCACTGTGAGCCCCATGCTGTAGCAGAAGTGAGATCCTTTTCAAGCTCAAATGCCCCCTCCAGGCAATCAGAGGGTGTTGGTTTCTTATCACGACAAGAATAAATGGTAGTATCATCAGCAAACAATGCCACCTTTGATGTGAGAATATCTGGAAGATCGTTAATGTAAATTAAAAAGAGTATAGGGCCAAGGATAGAACCTTGAGGAACCCCTGAAGTTACAGAATAAGAAGAAGAGTGTTGTCCATCGAGGACAACTTTTATGCTACAATTGGAAAGGAAGGATTCAATGATCTTAAAGATGTTGCCGGATACACCATAAGAAGAAAGCTTATGGAGAAGACCAGCATGCCAAACTTTATCAAACGCTTTTGAAATGTCAAGAGCGATGGCCTTAACCTCTCCACCTTCATCTAATGCACGATAAAACCTGTCAGTTATTACTGTTAGCAAATCAGCTGTAGAACGAGAAGATCGAAATCCATATTGATGGTCAGAAAGTAAGTTATTAGATTCAAGATGAGAAATTAAGTGTTTGTTAATTAAAGATTCAAAAACCTTGCTTATGATAGGAAGAAGACTTATGGGACGGTAGTTAGACGAATCAGATCGCTCCCCAGAATTTTTGAAGATAGGGATAACAGATGCGGCTTTCCAGCAGGCTGGAAAACAAGACTCTGATAAGCACTTGTTGAATAGTTTTGAGAGTATAGACGACAGCTCTGGAGAACACTTCTGCTAGACAATAACAGGTATGTTGTCTGGGCCACAAGCTGTAGAAGAGTCTAGACAGGAAATCACTTTAGATACAGATGCTGAAGTGATATGAATGTCAAGCAATTAATCAACCTGTTTGTTGGCAATATCAGGTAGAACGCAATTAGTGGAATCAAGAGATGATATTGATGAAAAGTTTTTAGCAAACAGTTCGGCTTTGTCTTTAGGTGAGGTGACAAAGTCTGAACCATACAAGAGAGGTGGAATTATAGATTTGCCCTTATTATTGATATTATTAAAGATTCTCCAGAAGTCACGAGAGCCTAATTTTTGAGATGAGATACGAGATTTCATGACCTGAGAATAGCGGGTTTTGGCGTTAGACAAAACCTTTTTACAGTTGTTTCTAGCAGTAATAAACAGACGTCTGTTTTCTGGAGAATTGTTTTGCTGATAAATATGGAAGTAACGGTTTCGATTGGCAATCGCAGCAGCACAGTGTGAGGAAAACCATGGAGGAGAGTGAGGCTTGACCTGGAATCGTCGAGAGGGAATAAAAGATTCCATGCCAGCCTGAATCCACGAAGTTATATAAGAAGCACATTTGTCGACAGGAAGTTGAAAGATTTCTACCCAAGGGCCATCACGAAGAAAATCACGGAAAGAATCCCAGTCAGCTTTACTGTAGTTGTAAGAGGTTCGATAGTAGGGGTATTCAGGTGATGAAGAAGAATGAGATATTAGTTTTAAAGAGATCAAACTGTGATCAGAAGCACCTAAGGGTGAATGTGGAGAAACTGAGCACTGACTAGGATCAGAAACAAGACATAAGTCGAGTAGAGAAGGTAAATGATTAGGGTTGTCAGGAAAGCGAGTTGGAAAGTTGACTATTTGAGTTAGGGATTGAGAAAGGCAAAAGTTGTGGGCTTTAATGCCTGCAGAGTCACTGACACTAGAGCCAAGCCATTCAGAGTGGTGAGCATTAAAGTCACCGACAACAACTATATTAGCTGATGGATAAAGAGAGAGGGCTTGGTCAATATGATCAGAAATAACATCAAAAAGAGTACAGTCTTGAGATGAAGGAGATCGATATAGAACAAAGAGAAAGGCAATAGTGTGAAGTGGTGCTAAACGAAAGCACATGAAAGAATAGTCTGTGGATTCAAACCTAGTTTCACGACAAACAGGTGAATTCTTACGAATGTAAATGCCCAGGCCAAGCATGTGACTATTGGAGTCTTTACGAATCAGAGGAAGATAACCATCAACACTAAGATCACAAGATGAGACAGCCGAACTCAAATTAGTCTCACAAAGAGCAAGTAGGTCTGGTGAACTTTGCAAGAGATAAGACTCAACAGAAGAAAAGTTACTTCGAAGACCACGAATATTAGTGAATGATAGGTTTAGAGAACTTGGTGATGATGATGGTTTTTTGTGTTTTATAGTTTTTGGTACTTTATTCATTTTTAAATTAGATTGAAGAACTTGACTCAAAGCATAGATAGTACTCAGAACACTGTTTAATAGCCCAAGCAATTGCCTCATTACTACTAATAAACCCTAAGCCGTAACAAAGGGCTCCAAATCCAAAGAATTAAAAAATATATATTTAAAAAATAAATTTACCTGCTTAATGCACCAGAGATTTTAGATAAAATCTAATATACAAAAAATAATAATTGGAAATATAGTCTTTATTTCAATAAAATTTTACATTTATATAAGGGGCAGTGAGGCTCTTTAGCTGTGGTGAAGGCAACTTGCCTTGAAGAATAAAAACTCTGATGTAAAACCACCCAGGGCTGAAGTTAACGCGAAAAAATCTAATCGCAAAAAAAAAATATTTTAAACCAGAGTTGTTTTGACAGATTTGCACTGCACTGTTTCTATTGCTGTTTTATACAGTTAAGTTTTTATAACATTAATAACATATAACACGTTTAAATTAAAACCAACTAAATGAATAGAATTGTTGAATTAATAAATAAGCATTATCATCATAAGACTTTAAACTTTGCATTTGTACAAAAACATGCTATATCTATAAACCAAACAAGTAAGATCAAAGCAAAAAAACATTATATACCATGTTTTTTATATTTATTGCTTCTTTATCTATTACTATTAAAAATTTAAGTATAATAAACATACTATTAAAAATTTAAGTATAAATAATTTTTTCATTTAAATGGTTTTTAAGTTAATGTTTTCATTTAATTTATTCGTTCAAATTGTTTTGTAATGAAAAATGAGAAAAATTTGGTTTAAGTATATGCTCAATTATATTTTTTGGAAAAAGTTTTTTTGAACAGAAGTAAAATTTTTAATTTAAACTTCAATTGCAAAATTATTTGAATGAGAAGACTATAATTTTTGTTTAAATAGATTTCTTTTTAAAAAAAGTTCCTATAAATAACTTGCGTATTTATAGAAAATGTTTAATCTTGATATTGCTCTAAATAAAACAAAATATATAGGAAAATAGTATTTTTTCATATTCTGTTTGAGATTTCTTGTTAAAATAATTTTTAGTTAGAAGCCTGTATTATGTATCAACAACACATAAGGTATAAATAAAAACATTTTTATGCTTAATATTTGTGAGTCTTTGATTTGTTACGCGGTAACTTGTTTTTAAATATAAATACAAACTATAAGTCTGAACTTGATATCGTTTCCTGAATATATTATTAGTAACACATATACATATAATATAATGGTAAAGTATGATTGTTCATTGAGCACCACTATGCAACTCCCCTTACTCTAATTCTCTCTCTAGATTGATTATCGTCGAGCACCACTACATAACTTCCCTCTCTACGCAACTACCATATGCAACTTTATTTTATATATTTCTCGGACGCTAGATGCGTCCCAGTTAGTAAAACAAGTTGTTTAAAAACATTATTTCTCGGCGTTTATGCCAAACGTTATATGCATCGCTTAACTCAAGCATTCCGCTTGGTTGGTTTCTTTACAACCTTTGTAACATTATTCACGGGTTTAGGAAAAGTCCGTCCCTGGACTAAATATATTATAACAAAACTGCATCACTGCAAAACAAAATGTTTATCAATTCCATTGAAAAAATGTATTACTATTGTAAAAAAAAAAAGTTTTACTATTGTACATCTTAACTTGTGGTATCATCATATAATTCAGCGTCATAAAAATCATTGCTAAGCAGCATCATTGCAAAACAGCAACATAAACTCCATCGTAATAGAACACCATCATAAAATCATTGCTCAACAGCATCATTGCAAAACAGCAACATAATAAATTCATTGTAATAAAACATTATCATATAATCATCGCTAAACAGCATCATTGCAAAACAGCAACCAAAAAATTCATCGTAATAGAACAGCATCATAAAAATCATTGCTAAGCAGCATCATTGCAAAACAGCAACATAAAAAATCATTGTAATAAAACATCATTAAAAAAAAATCAACGTAATCACTACAGGAAACAATTTCACTGTAGGAAACTCGTGGTGTTTGGGGTGTCTCAATTTCCATACAGGACTCTCAGTCGAATATCCTGCCATTACTGTAGATAAGTAATGTTCTAGTCTTTATGGGCATCTTTACAGGGTGGGCATTTGCAATTACAACTGAGGTGTTTATTTCTTTTTGGTGACATCGTTGTTGATTGGTCCTGGTGCATTTTATTGGGTATTGTTTCTTTATTCTTTGTTTTAATCAAAGGTTTCAAGCATGGTAAGGTATAGTTCCAATTCGCTTTATTCAAAACTAAATATACAATTATTAATAGCACTGCAGCCCATAAAATTGATCTCGAAATGCCATAAATTTTTGAAAGAATGATCCTGCACTTTCCCCAACATCCTTAACTGCTCCTCCAGCGCTACAATACTGAGGAGGAAGCAATACCAATTGATTGAACCAATTTTTCATCCAAGTTGGAAACACCATTTAATGAGTCCTTAATGGCTCCGTCAATAGCTTTAATGATTTGGCTTCCTCCGCCTATTGTAACTTGTAGGGCACTGCCTAAAGCTGTACCAACACCTGCCAAAACATCACCTCCATTGGTATCATTGATTGTTTTTAACGTCTGTAGTGTCTCGTGAGAGTTAGATATTAACTGTAAAACTGTATATGGTGAGAGTCGTTGAGGTTTATCGATTACAATGTCCTTGCTATAGCCACGAATGCGGGTAATTAATTTGTTTGACGAGGGCAAATATTGTCTAGCTGGGTCTTAACAATCTTAACTCTTCCGTATGCCGATACTTCAAACATGGTGCTTAGTTTTGGATTTTGTAAGTAGGAATGTTTAGGTCTGAGGTTACAAGGGATTCGAGGACTGGTTCTTATTAACTTTCTATCGCTAATTTCCAAAAAATAAGTAACATTTGAATTCGGTATGGTGATAGGGAAATGCTCAAAGCAGAAATTCCCTATTTTCCAGGCATAATTTATTATATATTTAGTATAATTTACACATTTTGACAACAGCGCATCTTTTGCTGATTCAACAGTCACACCCAAGGATTGATGTATCCGTTCTGTCGATGTTGTTGGAAATTTCCAACAACATTGGGAGATTTCGGTTTGTATGAACCACATTTGCTCCCAAGCACTTATCATGCTCATTCTCTGGTTTCTGTTTTCTGTTTAGGTTTCTGATTAGGATAAATTCTCCTATTCGCTCAATAGAGTATGTGCCTAACTTTATCATGACTTCTTCATCATGTTTAGCGGTTTCCCAGGCAATTACCGATTCTAGCCATTTACCAGGCATACACCAACGCATGAAATAGTAATATAGGCTCTTGGTGACATATTGTTTGACTGTTGCGACCGTCCAGTAATTTGTCCTTCATATATTTTATTATTAAAATGTATATATTCCGCTGTTTTTGTGCGCATCCAAGAGTAGTTAAGCTGGTCCGAAACCACAGTTCTCCATATGTTAGGGCAAGTTAGTTGTAATGCTCCATATGGAGAAATTTTAGTGTTTATGGGTGAGATACATTCTCCTTGTGTTACTTCTACTTTATTTGAGTCAATATCTTTTGACTTTTGATTGAGGAAGTTCGATTGGCATGTGAGGAGGACTTTTTCAGCATAGCAATGATATAAGGTTATTGTTGTTGTTTGTGGTTGGTATGCATATACATCTGCCATGAACGTTTTTACAGTGTCATTTAAAGTGTGCATATTATGTACACAAGAAGCGATTGTGGGTAGTTGGTAAATCCCAATCAGCTGCACTTTAGTACAATCATAAACTTTGCCTATGAATAGTCCTATTGTAACCATAGGTAGGAGAAATATGCTTAATATAAGAGTCGGAGTAATTATCTTCCTCACATCGACAAATGATTTTTGTTGCAATCGATCTTTAGGTTGTCTTTTATCTTTTTGTCTTGCTTGGACCATTGTTATTGCGGAGACATGAATTTTTATTTGTTTCCTCTAGATATTTTTGTATTATCTGTTTATTGTAGATATTTTCTTTGGGTTCCTAAGTATTTTGCAATGGCGGGTACCCTTGCCAATTGACTAAGTATTGGATTTTTCCATTTCTTTTCCTTTTGTTAACAATTTTTTCCATACTAAATATTGCTGATTCGTCATTTTTGTTTTCATGAGAGCTGTCTACTTTATTTGTTTCTGGGCCTTCAAATGTCACTTATTTTTGACAATTGCCTTCAAGAGGAAATTCTTTTATTGTTTCCATTGCTTTGTTTTATACATCAGTGTCTAAAATTATCTCTTTATTTAGTTTTTCTTTGAAACCAAAATATTGTTTAAACCAGGGCACATGAACTGGAGTAGCAAGCTCTTTGTTATTCTTATTTTCTACTTTGAAATTCATAGGTGATGTTTTCTTGACAAACCTGAATGGACAATGCCAAGGGCTTGTGAGTTTTCTCACTAGACCCTTTTTTATAATTGGCTTGTAAATCCAGACTTTTTGTCCAACCTGAAATGAGTACTCCTGAGTTAATTGATCATAGTGTAACTTCATTTTGGTTTAGGGTTTTTGAATGTTTTCTTTGGTGAGGTTTTGTGCTAATCTGTTGTAGCAATTATAGCAAATCAGTGTTGTCAGAGGGATCGTTCCTAGGTAGCAGAGTAGTATCATACTAGTAGGGCAGATATACTAGTATTATATGCATATACAGCAGCGGGAAGATGAACATCCCAATCTCGCTGGTTGTAGGCCACATACGTTGAAAGATCCTGAGCTAGGATTCCATTAATACGTTCCACAAAGCCATCTGTTTGGGGGTGATAAGCGGTTTTGAAAGATTTTTTTATGTTTAATATTCCACACACTTCTTTTACTAATTTCCTAGTAAAATTACTACCTCGATCTGTCAAAAAATGTCTTGGTGCTCCCTGTTTAAACACAATGTTGTCTACAAATAACTCTGCGATTGATTTTGCCACAATGGTGGGAACTGCAAAAGCTTCAACATACTTAGTGAACAAGCAATCAAAAACAACTATATAGCGGTTTCCTTTTAATGAAGGAGGAAAAGGTCCCAAGCAATCGGCTGCAATAACATCCTATCGACCTTCAACAGGAATTGGAAGTAGAGGTGCTTTGCTGAATACTGGATTCCTTTTCCTTTGAGCACAGGTCGTACAGGATTTTACCCAAGTTTGAATGTCATTGTGCATACCCATCCAAAAGTAGTTGCGTCTAATATTCTTGTAGGTTAATCTGAAGTGACCTCCACATGATTCGTCATGAGCCCAAGTAATTAAGTCTGATTTAGGGATTGCGTCACAACTAACTGGATGAAATACTTTGGTGTTCGTAAATTGTGGTAGAATAACAATCCATTTTCATCTAAATGATAGTTTCCTTTTATTGCTAATACTTTCTTTGTTTCCTGCAAGTCTTCAGGTAATTCTCCTTTGACTAGATATGCAACTAGATGGGTGTAATAAGGATCGTTGTGTTGCTCTTTTATGACTTTCTCGGTTTACCTGGTATGGTCACTGTTGTAACAGTGTTTGTAGCTGCATCTTGATAGCCTGTCGGCATTACCATGCATTTTTCCTGGCCTGTACTCTATTTCAAAATCATAACTTAGTAGCATTAAACTCCATCTTGCTAGGCAACCAGTTGGATCTTTTATCAGCATTAGCAATTTCAGTGAATTATGGTCTGTTACAATTTTGAATCATTGCCCATATAGGTAAGATCTATATTTCTGTACCGCAGCAATAGCGGCCAATGCTTCTCTTTCAGTCATGGAATGTTTAATCTCTGTGCTTGTAAAGTTACGTCCACAGTAAAGGATTATTTTTTTGGAGTCCCCTTGAGGTTGTGATAGGATATATCCTAACATTTCACCTCTCGCATCTGAGTATATAATAAAAGGCTGATTAAAGTTTGGAAAAACTGAAATGGGTGACGCTGTAAGGGATTCCTTGAGTTGCTCAAAACTGTTATGTTGTTCGATTTGCCATTTAAAATCGGTGTCCGATTATCATTTCTATATGTTTCAGGTGTTTTTTGTGTGTTTTCAAAATTGCATAGATGATCACAAACTATATACTTTGTGATCATCTATGCAATTTTTGTATAGATGATCACAAAGTATATAGTTCATCATTCCTAGAAATGTTGAAGGTGCGTTGGACAAACCAAAGGGAAGGACTTTAAACTGATATACCCCTTGTGTGAGATGAACGTGGTTTTCTCTTTAGATTCATTATCGAGCTGCACCTGATAGTATCTGCTTAACAGATCCAAAGAAGAGAAATATTTTGTACCATGTAACATGTCAAGACTTTCATCAATTCGAGGGAGTGGATAAGTATCCTTCTTTGTAAGTTATTTAGCTTATGGTAATCAATATATACTCTGAAAGTTCCATCTTTCTTTGGTACCATGAATCCCGGGCTGGACCAGGGACTGATACTTGGTTCAATGACATCATTTTTTAATATTTCTTTGATATGCTTGTCCAGCTAAATTTCCTGCTGAATCAATAAGTCCATTGATTCGGCAGGAAATTTAGCATTGTATTCTTCGATGGCTTTAGTGGGTAACGAAAGAACAACCCCAATTACTTGATTCTTACGAATAGTTATATAGTTTGGTGATGAATTTACAATATGTAGCTTCACTTGGTTAGCCGTACCCTTGGTTATGGTAGGGAAAACATGGGCCCCTTGTTCTTCAAAAAGTTCCTGGTATAAGCGGTAATCTTCATCAGTTTCTAGAGTGTGCGGTATGGTCAGGATAGTTTCACACTTTGGTATCACTTTTATTTCCTTCGAGGCACATATTGTGTTCATTACCTTAGGGTGTTCACAGTGGTCGTTGGGTAGTGGCTGGAATGGTATAGGTTCATCTTGCTTAATATGCGTATCAGATATCGGCGTCGAGTTCTCTTGTTGTCGAGTTTTCTTGTTGGAATCATCATTCTTGGGTTGGTAGTAAAGTGTACTTGTGTTTAACAAAGTCTCTAAAACAGACGCCATTTGGCTAGCAATCGTATTACTTTGCGTTTGAAGGTGGCATAGAGCGTTGCCCATGATTTTATTATGATTAAATTTATCATTGATTAGTTCTCGTATCATTGGTACACTCAATTTTTCTCCGAATTTAACCAGATGATTTCCACAGTCTAATCTGACCTTAAATCGGCTCATAAAGTCGCATCCTCAAATTACTGAATGGGTTAAGTTTTTATCAATTAGCATTTCATGCTTAAATACATTGCTTCCAATATCGATTGGACATGAGATCTTTCCAAGGACATGAAGTGGAGCTCCATTAGCTGTTTCCAGAGTACCACGGTGAGTTAGTGGTTTATCAACCTGATTTTTAATACTTTTAAAGATGGTTTCATCCAAAATACTACACTTAGCACCAGTGTCTATAAGAATAAGCAATTTCAAATTAAAAACTTTACCCCAGATTTCGGAACCAGGGTCCTCATCAGGATCCAATTCGAGTGTGTTGGCGTGTCGCTGAGGAATTCGGTAATCCGAATGTGGATTATTTCTTGGGATGTTGTTTGGTGGATAGATTCATTCGTTGCGGGGCTGACTATTCGAAAAGGAATTGCGACAAGGCTGATAAAAGTTTTGAGAGTTAGATTCCAAGTGATTATGATTCGGGGCTGTGTGATGAAAACTGTTTTGTCCTGGAAGTTGAGAAGATTGATCAAAGAAAGATCTTTGAGTGTGTCCAACTCTAAGACATCTTTTGCAAATAATTTGGCCGTCACTTGTGCGGAGGTTACGCCCAATCGGTCGGAACCTTTCATTTTTGGTGGGGCGGTTGCTATATCTTCTTAAGGGTTTTACTTCGGCTTGTATTTCTTCTATTCATTTAATTGCATTGGGGATTTCTTGGTGGGTAACAGCCGCAATTGGTTGTCAGGTGGGGTTGAGTAGTGCATTGAGTTTGGCTTCAAGACGTGACATAGTCAAGTCAGTACCGATAGTACCTTGCAGCTTCACAAAAGCTACTGCAGCCTGATAATCCACCAGCTGTTTAAGCTTAAGGGCATTTTGTAGGTGGGGTTTCAATCCTTTGATAAACAAATTCAGTTTTGTTTCACCATCAATACCAAGCTGCTGACTCAGCTTATCTAATGTGTTAATATACTATGCAAGATCAGCATCCTGTGATAAACCAAACAACTCTATTTTACAGTTCCAAGTCCGAGAAATATATAAAATATATATTTTATATATTTCTCGGACGCTAGATGTGTCCCAGTTCGTAAAACAAGTTGTTTGATAAACATCATTTCTTGGCGTTTATGCCAAATGTTATATGCATTGCTTGACTCAAGCGTTCCGCTTGGTTTCTTTACAGCCTTCGTAACAGATTATGTTGTGTAAATTTAATAGTTGAGTAACTGTAAATTACTGTAGTAACTTAACTGGTTGTTTTGATTTAGTTTATAGGTTAATTTGCTGTAATATACTTTATCCATTCAGTAAATCAAACTAGATATAACTTTAAAATATTATTGGCTTCCACACAGAGATTTAAAGTAATTTGAATTCAAAAGCGCTTTATGTTGAATGAAAATCTCTGCGAGAGAGAGAGCATATGATCATACTTCTGTTCAAAAGACAGGTATAGTATGTCATACTTTATGACCCCTAATAAAAAACTTAAACAATAACATAACTTTAATGACCAAAAATAAATTTTGACACAATTTAAAAAAAAAAAAAAAGGTGTGAAAAACAATTGCAATTTGCGATCACAATATGCCTAATTCCATTCCATTGCATGTAAAGATAGAAGAAGTCTCTATACCTTGAAAACTCTAAAAACATGCTCCAAGTAAATTAGTAAATTAAAAAAAAAAATGTATCATCAATTCAAATACAAAAAATTATTGTTACATAATACAAAATATCGGCTTAAATATAAAGATGTGAGGCATCTTCTGTAAGAATCAGACAGTCAAACACTGCATGTCACCAGTTTCTTTCTTTATTTCATATTTGCTTTGTATAAAAGGCATAATGACAAATGCAAAATAATTTTTCTAAATTTTTGTTGCTTGTTTGGGGAGGATCTTCAATAGCTAAAAATATTTGGGTCAGTTTTTGTTTATTTTGCCTAAAATTTTTAAGAAGCAATAACTGGTGTATTAACTGTTTCAATATGTTCTTTCAACTGTTTCAATGGTTTATGATAGCTAACCATAAGTTTTACCTAAAATATTTAAAAGTTAAAAGTTGTCTATTTTTTTAAATATAGGAAATTGAAAAAAATGATGGTAGTAGATTCAAATACATACAATATTCAAATATTCCTTTTGTAGCCCTTCATGCTAGTACCTATTCAATGGTCTATTTAAAAGCTTTGTTGCAAGTCATGTAGTAGCTATATAGTAGTTATGTCCAAGAAAATATAAAAAATATTAAAATTGTCTTGTCTTATTTGTTGGTGCTTGCAAAAACAAAAATGTTTATACACTTTTATTAACTTTTAATTTTTTATTCAAGAACAGGATATTAAAGCAAAAGAAAAAGTTTTGGTTATGAATTGATAGGCTATGTGGATGAAGCTTAATTGATGTTTCAAATGTTTTTACAGATCTAAATAGAGTAGTATAGTTTATGATATATTTTTTAGGTGATGAATGTTAAATTCAAGTTGCTAGCAATTGTTGCAAAAAAGTCAGATTTTACACGTAGAAGTGCTTGGTATGCAGTTGCAGGTCTTATTTCAAAAATCGGTGATGCAAAGGTATTGTATTTGATTTTATTTAAATATAAGTTATCATAATGTATTATATCTATCAGAAGTATTTAAATAAATTTTTCTAGTTTTACTTTTAATATATATATATATATATATATATATATATATATATATATATATATATATATATATATATATATATATATATATATATATATATATATATATATATATATATATATACATACATACATGCATACACACATAAAAACATACATACAAACATACATACATACATACATACATACATACATACATACATAAATACATACATGCATGCATGCATGCATGCACAGTAAGTGACCAGGGCCCCGGCTCGGGCTAAAAATAAGACTTTTTGCAAATCCGGCCCTGAAAAAATTTTAAGATTTAGCATAGGTTGATAGCTGGGGCTAGAAATAAATTTATGATTCTTTATATATTATAATTTTATACTTACATTTACTATTTATTAAATTCTGGCATATATTTATGCCAGTATTCAATTAATAGAGACAGATACAGTAAAAGGATGCAACTTGTTGAATAAGAAGCCAAGCAAGAATGAGTTTTGGTTTATTGTAATAGAGATGATAGCTCGTTTGAGCATTGACCATGATTAGAGAAACAGCATAAAGGAGGAAGGCTAAAGCCTGCTGATGATGATGGTGATGATAATTATGATAATGATGATGATGTTGATGGTGATGGTGATGGTGATGGTGATGGTGATGATGATGATGATGGTGATGGTGATGGTGATGGTGATGGTGATGGTGATGGTGATGGTGATGGTGATGATGATGATGATGATGATGATGATGATGATGATGATGATGATGATGATGGTGATAATGGTGGTGATAATAATGATAATGACGATTATGATGATGATGATCATGATGATAATCATGATGATAATGATGATGATGATCATGTTTATCATAATGATGTTTATAAATGCTTATTCAGTACTGTGAATATATATTAGACCACTTATATTTTTTCAAAAAATCCCAGAGAATTCTCTAATATTTAAGTTTGTAGTTCTGTATTATAAACTTATTAAAACACATGTATTTCACACAAAATATGGAACGATAGCAAACTTTTTAATGTCAAACTATATAAAAAGCTCTTAATATCTATGTCCTCCTTTTGCTATAATCACAGCCGATATTCGCTGGGGAATAGATTCATACAAATTAGTTAAAAAATCTTGGGGTATGTTGTGCCATTCTCTTTGAAGTGCTTCAAAACATTCTTTAGCATGTTCGACCTTCTTTCTGTCAGAGTAATCCCAAATATGCTCAATTATTTTAAATTCTGGACTCTGAGGAGGCCAGGTCTTCAATTTTAGAACTCCTTCCTCTACCATTTCATTTAAATAATTTTTTTCCACTCGGGAACAATGTTTTGGGTCATTGTCCTGCTGCAGAATAAAATTATGACCTATTAGTCTTATTCCAGATGATACTGCATGGTGCCTTAGGATATAAATAGGTGATTTGATCAAAATAGAGTTGCCCCCCTATTTTGATCAAATCATCTACTCCAGATGAAGATAAACAGTCCCAAACTCGTAAAGAGCCTCCTCCGTGTTTGTTTGTTGGGTTTAAAAACTCGGGCTGATAGGCTTCTCCAATTCTTCTTCGAACATATTGGCGTCTTTTTGTTCCAGAAATTTCGAATTTGGACTCATCAGTGTACAGAACCCAATTAAACATTTCCTGGGTCCAATCTTTGTGTTATTTTGCATATTTAAGTCATTTCTCTTTATAACCACGCTGTAATAATGGTTTTTGAATTGCAACACACCCTCTTAATCCCAATTTGAGTAGTTGTTGTTGAATAGAAGAAGAGTTGACATTTTTCCATTGCTGTGTCCTTTGCCAACTCGGTTGATGCTTTTTTTCCTATTTCTTTAAGAGTGGGTTTTTAAATATTTATTGTCATCTTTTTCTTAGCTTTGGAGGTCTACCACTTTTCTTTCTATCTTCAAGGGAGCCAGTTTCTCTAAACTTTTTAATGATTTCTGTAACAGCAGTCTTCAAATATCCTGTTTTGGATGAAATTTGGTGCTGCGAATAACCTTCGTGAAGCAAAATAACTTTTTGTCTCTCTATTAAAGATATTTTACCCATTTAATTAATCTAAAAATGCAAACTAAATATTTAAAAATGAAAACAAACATTTAATTTATCTAAAAGTGCAAAGTAATAACTTTGTTTAATTATTTTTAACTATTTATTTAACTGTGTTTATAAAATTTTTTTAAAAATGTACCAAAATTCATAATTATTGTACTAAATTCATTTTATGACTGCACTTTACACTGTCAAAAACAAAAAATGGAAGGATTATGAACCCGAATCAGTTTAAACCAGTTTATTTCTTGTTTAGATTTAAGTACGCTTTAAAAAAATTACATAAGAAAAAATTGTAAATATGTCTAATTATACAGGTGGTCTAAAACATGTTCACAGTACTGTATATGCAAATCCAAAAATTTTGAAAAAAAAAAGTCTAGGATGTGTAAATGTTTGTGACCGGGGCTGCATTATCAAACCCGACCCTGGCCCCGGTCAAATATTGACCCTGGTCATTTACTATGCATGCATACTTATATACATACATATCTATATACATAAATACATCTTCGCCCTCAGACGCCCTCAGAATTAGGGTCGGCATTCAGCAATTTTGCTGACCTGATGCAGACCCCTAACAGTTTGAGGTCAGCAATTTCTGAACTCAATACAAAAAAAAAATAATAAAAAATGAAAATTATAATAATTTATGAAAGTTATTGTAATTTTTGTCTAATTGAAATTAATTAGACAAATAATTGAGCTCTCTAAAACTGACTAATTGTCAATAACAAAGTGTTAAATAAGCAAAAATCTAATCTCAAAGTCCTGAAATCTCTATTTTTTTTTAAATTGCAGGAGTCATGGTAATTTATGGGATTCAGTGACTCCAGGCTTTTAATAAATACCACAGAAAAAAGATAAGGAGCAAAAAGTTTTTAACTATTTACAATTAATTTCTAAATGTTGCTCAAAATTTTTTTAGCAATCATGAATATATGTTAGTAATCATTTGAATATATGCTAGCAAACATAAATAACAGTACTTATTGTAAACCATGTGGCATATGTAGAATTCATATTTTGCTGCATCAATGGTATATATAATTTGAAGGATATACCAATCACAGAATGTATAAGTAGCCAATCAAAGAAAATATAACAATCAAAGATTGTTCAAATAGCTAACCACATTATGAGAAAGCAAATAACTTTAGTTTACACTTTGTTATCATGACCTGCAATTTAATATCAGTTTATTTAAAATATAAAATTTGACAAATGGAAAATCAGATTAGCCATATAAAAATATATTCATATTGAAGAAGTATTAATTTTATAACATTAATTAAACTATATATCAAAAGTATAAAAAAGTAAATAAAATAGAGTTGTTTAATAGTATTTTGTAATAGTTTTAATATAAAATATCTTTTTAAATAAATGTATTTAAGTATCTCTATTTAAATATAGATTTATCTGAATCTCAGCTTTTTATCCATTTATCAGTTTCTATTCAAAACCAACCAAGTACAATTAAAACAGAGTTTCGAATAGTCTTTACAAAATTTTTTCAGAAAATGTCAGTTTTTAAAAATAATATGTCCAACCTAAATGACTTTTTAAAAACAATGAAAATTCAAAGAGGTGTCTCCTGAGATCTAAAAGTTTCATTAAAATTCAGATTACATAAACTTTTAATTTGATTTAATTGATGAAATGTATTTTTGTGCATAAAAAGTTTTTATATTTACAATTAAACTTTAATTTTTGATAAAGCTTTGCATCACTTATTTACAATTACATTGTATATAATGTGAACAGTATTGCAAACAAGTTGTGAAACAGTATTGCAAATAGTGAACAGTATTGCAAACAAGTTGTGAACAGTATTGCAAACAAGTTATGTCTGTGAAACAGGAATATTGTGATGTTTACTATGATTTAGTCACAAGACAAAAGACAAAAACTCAACTTATGCTTTAAAACTTGTTGAAATATTAAATCTAAATTTAAATACAATGAGAACAAAAGATTTACTTTTCAAACTTTTTTTAGCTGAAGACCCAAGTAAGCGAAACGTTAAAAATTTTTTCTGAAAATATATCACTAAACTACATTAGTTTGAAGGTAATTTTTAAATTAGTTTATTTTAAATTTTTTGAATTTTTTATCTCCATAAAGTAAGTTGCCCCATTAAAGGATGGAGTTTTTTTACAACCTTAACTTGACCTTATTACTGAAAAACAAAAATCTTTACAATCAAGATCTCTGTGCTGAGAAAAAAGCTGAGTGTGGTACTACCAGGGATATATTGGGGTTTAAAATTTGTATCTCTCATTTACAAAGCATACCCTTTATACACCTAACAGAGATAAAATTTGTTGTTTCTGTTAAATGTTTCTTATTTAAAAAAATTTAACAACTCATATTAGTCTGTTTTAACTATACTATTTGATTAGATAGCTGCAGCTGCTGAGGAAGCTAAAAATCCTAAACTGCAATCAGAGGCATTAGTTTGGATGAGTGAAGCTGTTAGAGAGTTTGGTTTTAGGTATATGTATAATTAATGTATTTTATGATAAAAAAATTACCATTAGAGTTTATTTAGAATTATAGACATATAAGTAGGTGTTCTCCAGTAGGTTTACACCTTTTGGCAAACTAGTTAATCACTTCAATGATTATTTCTTGATTTTTTTTCTGATATCAAAGTTGGCATGTTAAGTTTTGTGACATTTACTTATTAAAATCTTAAAGGTTAAGTTTATCTTAAAGGTTAAGAATCATGATTTAACTTTTAAAAATAAATGTTTTTTAAATTATTGTATCAAAGGAATTACTAAGTTCTAAAACATTTTTACATTTAAAAGAACACAATAGCCTTTTTGATGTATATTTTTACCACGCTGTTTTCATATTAACAACAAATTCGTTCATTTTAATACTCAACAAAATATTTTGTAATATTTTAAATGTTTATGTCTATGCCTAAAAAATGAAAAAAATTTAAACATAAATAATTTTTATAATATTTATAAACATGCCAAAATAACAGAACTATCATTTCAAATAATTTTTTATATTAAAGAATGTTTGAGGGCCTGTAGTTAAAATTTTAGAAAAAAAAAATGTAAGTTGTTAACACTAAAATAGCTAATAATTTTACAGCCAAATAACACTTTTTGATTTAAATTACTTTTTTTCCTATTATTCTTCTTATTTTTCTTAACAATTTAATTTTTATAACACAGAATAAAATTATGAACACTTTTTGTATATCTTTTTTTTTTTTTGTTACCCTCTAGAGTTTTACTTCAGTAGCTTGAATTTCAGCCATTTTGTACAATGTAATAAGTGCAATAACTTCATGAAAATTTAAGATTACATATTGTTTTTATTTCATATGTCTTCCAAATAACTAACAGAATAAAGCAATATTAATTTTAAAGCTTAATTCATTCAAATGAAAAAACAAACATATAAATAAGTTTTAGGTCATGTCCATTAATTATGATAGTCATGTCTATTAATTATGATTAATTTTGAGTGCAACTCAAAAGCGTGTTCTACATTAAAGAAAGTGATTTAAAAATGGTAATATTTTATATCAGTGCTTTTTTAATTGAAAGAAGGCACTTTACTGTTAAAGAAGAAATTTTACTGTTCAGACAAGTTTTATCTATAAATGAATATTTTATCAAATGTATATATATATATCAGGGGCTGTTCTTGATCATTTTCGACAGCGTTGAATGTATCAAGGCGGCGATTTAGACGCCACCTAAATTAAAATTTGAGGACCTTTTTTTTTTATGTTTTTTAAACCTTTTTATGGCAAATATTGTTGTTTTCGTGAACAAACGCCGATTTTACGCTAAAGTTCGCCGGAATGAGGGATATCGCTGCCCAAATTTTTTTCTTAGAATAGGCCCAATATATATATATATATATATATATATATATATATATATATATATATATATATATATATATATATATATATATATATATATA
Organism: Hydra vulgaris; assembly: GCF_038396675.1. Taxonomy (NCBI): domain Eukaryota; kingdom Metazoa; phylum Cnidaria; class Hydrozoa; order Anthoathecata; family Hydridae; genus Hydra; species Hydra vulgaris. The sequence continues at coordinate 63,247,342 of NC_088921.1, read as the reverse complement.
TATATATAAATATATATATGGTAGAAAATCCCTTATCAAAAATTTTCCATTTAATATCGTGTCTCATCAATAAAGACTCGTCAGAAATCCAAAAATAATTTATTATTCCTCTGTTCATTTAAGAACATTGAGCTCTCTATTTTGTAGAATAGATTTTAAAATTGTTTATACATTATTTATATATATATATATATATATATATATATATATATATATATATATATATATATATATATATTATATTGTATACATAAGTATATATTTAAATGTATATATACTAACACTTACATTTAGAATTGATTTAAAACCCCATATTGCATTCATTAAAACATCATTGGCTAACACTAATCCAGTATGTATTATATTTCAATAGTATTTTTAATGTTGCAAGTTATGTGAGCAAAATGTTAAAACTATTTCTCTAATAATTTTGACTTCCTACACATTTTAGCACTAGATTTCTTTTTGGGTTGGCACAGGGATTTCATTTAATAAAATTTTTTCGTTTAGGCAGTTCGAAAAGCCGCCATTGAATTTCTAGCAACACTGCATCTTTATGTTGGGGCTAATATACGAGTATTTTTTGAAGATGAGAAAGCAGCGTTGCTGCAGCAAATCGATGAAGAGTTTTCCAAAAATAAAGATCTAAAACCTCCAATACCTATACGCAAATTTATTGATGATGAAGAGGAAGATAAAGAGGTTAGCGAAGATAACCAACAACAAAATGAAGAACCTGGTGCTGCAGTTGTAAATTTAGAAGATATGGTTGAGCGAGTAAATATAAGGTTAAAATTTTTTATTTAGTCTGCTATAAAGTTCAGAATAAATGTAAAGATTTATAAGTTCAAAATAAGTCAGAATAAATTAAAGTCAGAATAAGCTTAGTCGGAATAAGTTTAAGATACATCCATCCATCCACCATACATACATACATACATTTTTTTTTTTTTTTTGTTATTCACCTCCTCAAGGCCGAGAAGGCCACTACAGATGAGGAGGCTACTTATTAGTGGTTATAACCCTCTCTCAACTCTATAGCTCCGAAACACGAACCTTGACAAACAAGGCCGCTGCGCGGAGAAACAAGTTGAGCGCGGTACTACCAGGGACGTGGTGGGGATCGAACTCGGAACCTCTCGCTTATGAAGCGAGCGCTTTACCACTACACCACTACTGCATACATAAATACATACATACATACATTCATGCATGCATGCATGCATGCATACTTATATACATTCATACATATATACATACATACATACATATACATACATACATACATACATACATACATACATACATACATACATACATACATACATACATACATACATACATACATACATACATACATACAAACATACATGCATACATGCATACATACATACATTCATACATACATATATGTATTTATACATGTGTGTATGTTTTTTTATATGTTTATATTTAAAATTGAACATTTTTTTAATTAAAATATTTATACTTTAATCTTTAGTGGTAAAATAACTGATGAAGTTTTGGCAAAGATTAGTGACAAAAATTGGAAAATTCGAAAAGAAGGATTAGAAGAGGTATTATTTTTATGGCTGTGAAAACAAACAAATAAATGTTTGCATCTGCCAAAGCTTTAGCACATAGTACATCCATTAATTGAGAGTTTGGACAGGTAGTATCCAAGAATAAAAGAAATTACACCAAAAGAAAACTTTTTTAAACTTTTCTCCTGTCTAAAAACATTTGGGGATTAAGCTCTGCATTTTAAAAACCAGAATCAGCAGAATATATTATTACTATTATGATGTTTTTCTTTAAGGTTCAAGGGTTTATAAATGAAGCAAAATTTATTACTCCTGATATTAATGAACTTCCAACTTCGATTAAAGCACGTCTTGCTGATAACAACAAAGTACTAGTTCAGCTAACAATTAGTATCTGTAAACAACTTGCAGAATCTGGAGGTAGTGGAATGATTAGGCACAAAGCAATAATCCTACCAGCACTTATAGGAACATTCACTGATGCTAAGGTAAAAATAAAAATTTTTTCCCTTTTTTTTTATTTTGAAAGTTTTCTGTAATTATGAATTTAATTGTTGAGGATTATTTTTTTAATTCTTTTTTAAAAAAAGTGTAATTTTATTATCTTTTCTTAAAAAAATCTTTATTGCCTTTTATGGAAAATTTTACAAAATAAGTATTTTACCCTTAATTTGATTTTTTAATATTTTCCTTGCAAGGAAGATACTTTGTAGAAGTTGACTTTGATCTCTTGCACTTGAGCTATATACTGTTTTTCTTAACTTACCAATATATTAAACAATAAACTTATCAATCATTAAGCAATAACTTTTCTTCATCAAACTTATCAATCATTAGGCAATAACTTTTCATATCAATATATTAAACAATAAACTTATCAATCATTAAGCAATAACTTTTTTTATCAATATATTAAACAAACTTATCAATCATTAAGCAATAACTTTTCATATCAATATATTAAACAATAAACTTATCAATCATTAAGCAATAACTTTTCTTATCAATATATTAAACAATAAACTTATCAATCATTAAGCAATAACTTTTCATATCAATATATTAAACAATAAACTTATCAATCATTAAGCAATAACTTTTCTTATCAATATATTAAACAATAAAAGGATTATAAAATTATAAAAAAATCTTTATATCTTTTCACTAAATATCTATTTTTTCCAAAATAGTTATTATGAATACAATTTTATAGGCAAAGTAAACAATGATTATATAAGTTGCATGAAATCTGAGTCCTTAAAAAAAAGATTCTTCGATATATTTATAACATTGTTTATAACATTATTTTTAGCCAGCTTTACGTAATCTTGCTGAAGAAGCTCTTGATGCATGGCACAGTAAAATTGGATTTTTACCATTTTTAGATGGTGAAATACTTTCCACAGCACTTCAAGTGCAAAATCCAAACTTAAGAGCTACAGTAAGCATTCATTAGATTAATTTTACTCTTGTTTTAATGTTTATAATTTTTTATAATATAGCTGAAAATATTTTTAGAAGTATTAAAAACATTCAATATAATTATTGATAATTGTTTAATTTAGTATATATTTAAATTAATATTTTAGCTTCTTAGTTGGCTTGAAAAAAAGTTACCTAATGAAAAAAAGTTACCTGCAGAATTTAAAGATAGCATATTTCCTTTGTATGTCTGTCTTGAGGATAGAAATCCAGATGTTCGAAAAGCAGCTCAAGCTGTTGTTCCTCTTTTCATGGCTCATGTTGGATTTGATGCAATGTGCAAAGCCACAGCTAAGCTTGATGTATTTTAATCTTGCTGGTTGATTTATTTTTATTTGCATTAGGAAAACATTTAATTATCTTTAAATTTGAATTTAAGGCTGCATCAAAAACTGTAGTTCAAGCAATTATTGATAAAGCTCGCGAAACTTGTGTTCCAATAGCTGCACCTGGTAAAAAGGTTCTTGATTCTGGAAATAAACAAGCTGTAAGCGCACCACAGCCAATTAAGTCATCTGCTGCCCCTTCTAAAGTTTCTTCTGATAAGTCAGATCTTGATTTAGCATCTGTAAAATCATCTAAAGAAGTTCCAAAAAAAACTAAAGAGGAAAAACCTGTCAAAGCAGATCCAAAAAAGGTTTTTCATTTTTCTTTGTTATATATCATTAAAAATATATATAAATTACAAAATATATGACAAAATTAAATACCAAATTTATTCACAGGTTAAGTAATCAATAATATAAATAAAACATATAAATAGAAAACATTATATTTATAAACTTTATATTTTAACGGTTTTTTTGATTCTTAATTTGTATTACATGGCTGATGATTGGCTTAAGGCATGAAACTATTAGTACCATAAAAAGTTGTATTTTCTTTGTTTATAAGTTTATATATATATATATATATATATATATATATATATATATATATATATATATATATATATATATATATATATATATATATATATATATGTATGTATGTATAATGCTCTATTAAGTAGTATAAATAATATATATATATATATATGTATGTATTTTTTTATATATATGTATATATATATATATACACGCACACACACACAACACACAGATACATATATGTATGTATGTATATGTGTATGTATAAATATTGTATTTAAGAGTGCACCTTCAAAACCTAGTGGTGGTGTTAGTGGACGTAAGAAGGATTTTGTAGAAGACGATGGACCACCAATAATATTAAAAATTGGCAAAGCTCAACGTATCAAAGATGAAAAAGCTCTTAAAGTAATGATGTTATTAAATATTATTAAATGTTTTCTAAATTGTTTTAATTTTTTGAAAGATCGATATTTTTGTTTAGGTTTTAAAATGGAATTTTACTGTACCACGTGATGAGTTTCTTGATCAATTAAAAGAACAAATGCTACCTTGCTTCAGTGCATCTATGCACGCAAAACTTTTTCATAAAGATTTTAAATTTCATCTTGAAGCACTTTCTATACTCACTTCAGTAAGTTCACTTCATTTATATGTTTTGTTTAATTTATAAGTTCACTTCAAATTGAATATATGTTGAATATGTTTAGTACAAATACGAATTTTTATTAGACCATATCTTTTTGTGGAATCATATAAGCCTTAGTTTTGTGTAAATTTTTTTTAGTCTAACAGTTATTTTTTACTATTGTAATTTTTTAAAATTTAATATTTTTTACAGAAATCACAAATTTATACAATTTTTCTATTATATATTATTCAAAGCTTTCATTATTATTTATTTATTATGTATTTTAGTGTGTTACTGAGTGTTCTGAAGCAATGCTGGAGTCCTTGGATTTAATTCTAAAATGGGTTTCTCTAAGATTTTTTGATACTAACACTTCTGTTTTGCTAAAAGCATTAGAATTTTTAACTGTGTTATTTAACTTCTTGGATAGCAACAAGCAAAAGTTAAACAACTTTGAGGCATCTGCATTTATTCCATATTTAGTTGGAAAAGTGAGTCTTATTTATTCCATATTTAGTTGGAAAAATGAGTTTTAGTTTAACAATTTTATTTGAAAAATTTATAAGTTTATTTTATTATAATATATAAATTTAAACAAAAACTTTTCATTGAACTATTTGTTTAAGTATTAACCTTTGTTATTTTTAGTTTTTTTTTTTTCCTAGTTATTGAATGTTTTCAAAAAATTTAAATCAAAATGTTTTTAATAAATTTTTATTATTATAATTTTTTTTTTAATATCTAATGATATATTTTGAATTGTTTGAATTTCCTAATAGATTGGTGATCCAAAAGACAATGTTCGAAAATCTGTACACGATCTTTGTAGGCTGGTTACAAACATATATCCCGCAAGTCAGATGTTTATTTATCTAATGCAAGGTCTTGAGTCAAAAAACTCCAAGTCAAGAATGGGTCAGGAGTTTAATTATCAAAATTTTGACTATTATAATGTTTTTTATATCTATTATATTTAACTTATTTGATTATCTTGATAATTTTGCTTTTTTTTAGAATGTTGTGAAGAATTAGGATTTCTGATCAGTAAATTTGGAATAGATGTTTGTCAACCAAATCCAAAAGTTCTTAAAGATATTGCTGTTCAAATAGCTGATAGGGACAATGGTGTTCGATCTGCTGCACTTAATTGTATTGTAGAAGCTTATAACATTGTGGGAGATCAAGTTTATAAACTTATAGGAAAGGTATGTTAAAAATCTGATTTCTGTTTAAAAAAATTGAATTTTTTAAACTTAGTTTTTACTTAATTTTGCTCTACTTTGGTATTGAGTTTTCTATACCAAGATATAATTATATATATATATAAATATATATATATATATATATATATATATATATATATATATATATATATATATATATATATATATATATATATTTATATATATATATATATATATATATATATATATATATATATATATATATATATATATATATATATATGTTAGTAGAAACACATCTAAATATATCCTACAGTCTGTTTCATCTTTAGCAGGTTCATTAGGAAGCTTCCTAATGAAATTGTTTTTACTAATTTATTATTGCTCTATTCTTTTCACTCTATTTGTAGAATACACTATATATATATTTATATATATATATATATATACAAAAATAATTTTAATTGTATTCTACAAAATATAGAGTGCTCAATGTCTTTAAAAGAGCAGAATATTATATATATATATATATATATATATATATATATATATATATATATATATTAATATATATATATATATATTAATATATATATATATTAATATATATATATATATATATATATATATATATATATATATATATTAATATATATATATTAATATATATATATATGTTAATATATATATATATATATATATATATATATATATGTATATATATATATATATATATATATATATATATATATATATATATATATATATATATATCAGCCTATACAATAAAGGGTAGCATTTAATATTATTTGGAATAAGGGTTAGCATTTGGCATTGTTAACTCTTATTCCAATGTAGAAATTATTTTCATTATATGTTTATAGTACCTAGATATCATTAAAAATATATAGAACTGAAGATATTTTTTCAGCATAAAAAATAGATCCTAAAGTACACTTGAATATTCGGTATATTTGTGATTGATATGTTTATCAAATTTAGACATGTTAAGTCTCTGTATTATAATAAAAAACAGATTCTGGTTTCAAAAGTCAAAAAGTGACATGAATATTTCAGGTCTTTTGGTGCATATTCACAACACTTTCATAAGTCCAAAATTTGCATTAAGTTTGCGTAAGTTTTGCTTAAGTTTAAAGTTATGCAAAGTCATATTCACAAACCTTGTGTAACCAAAAACTTACAAAATTCTTAAGTTTTTATGTAATTTATTACTTATGCAAAAAGTGTAAAAAATGGTATTCACAAAATTTTCCTAAAAAGTCCTCAGTAAACTTTATGCAAGAAAAGGTAAATCTCACTTGAGTTTGACATAACTTTAAATCATTTAATAAAATTAAAAAATCGTGTTTTTATTATTGTAAAAGATTTCAGAATTTGTTTGCTATTGCCAATAAAGTATAATTTTATATTAATTTTGTACTGCTATACTAAATTTTTTTTTAAACAACAACAACAACAGCAATATATTTACCAAAAATATAGAGGTACTACATAAACTTGTTTTATAAAACTTGTTTTCACCTTAAATTTAAAATTAAAAAAATATATATACAATCTATATAATGGATGGTTCACTCTCTCATACCGTAGCTAAAACAAGGAGCGCGACCATAGTATAGATAAATCATATAATTTTGTAGTATGCCAATAACTTATTAAATAAGTTAAGTTAACTTAATGTTATATTTATATGACATTATATATGTATTTGAATTTTAATTTATTGTGCGTAGTTTTTTCTACCGTTGGTATTGTAAGTGATTTATTTAATTATTTTTACTTATATTGTGCAGTAGATTAACACTTTTCATATCATCAAAAAAATATTAGTGCTCTACAAATTTGGGTATGGTTGGGTTTTGGCTATTTGTAGTGAATCCTTTTTTACTGCAGTATGGAATAGGCGTAAGTCGCGGGGTAAAGCATAAGTGACGATGACGTTTGTCTGACGGGATAAACTAGTTATAAGTGCTGATCCTCATCGAAACGCCAGTAATAATAGACGCGACTCTGAGGAGATGTTTATTACTTAATCACTACACAAATTATGTTTACACATTGGCATTAATGTTTTTTTTTCCATTCTGAGGCCTTTCATTGTTGTATGCATACTTTTTATTTTTTAATGTATTTTTTGTTTTATTTATTTTTTGTTCGGTGATATATTTTTTGTTTATCTTAGTTCATATTAGTATTTATATAACAATTTATTTTTTATTATTATTGTTAGTACTGTTTAGGTGCATTGTCTGTCTTATTTTAAATATTCCTCTATTAATCTTTATTTTTGTCTTGACAACTGTCAAAATATGCTTTGTTTGAAAAATAATTCTCCTTTATTTTAATGTACTTCATATTGTTCCCTCAGGCGTTCACTGCTCGTGTGTGACCATTCGGCGAATTTTATATATGTCAGAATTATATATATGCCAAAGTTTATAAATAATTTTGTAGTATGCCAATAACTTATTAAATAAGTTAACTTAATAACTAGTTATTGCCATACTTCAAAACTATATGATGTATCCATACTATATTAATTTGTGGTTCTATCTATACTATGCTATCTATACTATACCATACAAAAATATATATTTTTGTATAGTATATATTATACTATACAAAATATTATAAATATATATTTTTGTATAGTATATATTATACTATACTATACAAAAATATGTATTTAAATTGTTTTGGTAGATCTTTTATTTTGTATTTCTTTATAAAATCTCATTGTTGTTGTTTTTTATTGCAAAAAGCAGGAATTCCATAAAAAATTCCTTGATACACCAGTTAGTCCAAATGGTTTGATAGTGCTTTTCCCAACTCAGTAGAATTATTATCTGTTGCTGTTGAAAATAGTATTACAATTCTTGATATGACAGCAGATTGTTCACACTGGTTGTAGCTATTAGATTGTACTGCATTTGGTGTTTTGAAAACCTACTACAACACTTGTTGTTGTGATTTAATCAATACTTGCACTGTCAATGAGTCAAACTTTTCTATACTGCATCTGTCTATCAAATATAAGAATCATGTTTTTATTTGTGCAAAAATGGTACTATAAATTCTCAATCTAAAATATCACTGAAACAAAACTAATAAAAAACAAGTAGATTTTAATTCAAACTCAACTTATATTAATTATGTTAATACAACTGAAATTGTAGGCATCAAAGCTACGAATGTAGAATTATATCAACTAGATAGTCACACAGCAATAATGTATTTTTCATAGTATGTTATGGAAAAGTTGTTGAACTTTTTATGTTTTCAAAATGTTCCTTATATTTCTGTTTTATTAGTGTTTAGGTTTTTAAAATGTTCCTTATATTTCTGATATGTTTATGTTTTCAAAATGTTCCTTATATTTCTGACAATTTGAATTTTCTTTATAAATAGTTTCAAATAAACTAGAATGCAATGAGTTGTATTTTTTGAATTTATTGAAGCAATTTCTTTATTTAATGAAACTGTCATTCCCTATAGTAAATAAAAGTGTTGTTGATTCAAGTCAATTATTTGATAAAATAAGACCACTGAAAAGAAAATTTGACAATTATCATGATGTTTTCTTATACCCTAGGGTATAAGAAGTGAGAATGTTAAAACAAGAAGTTAAAACAAAATGCTTTAGTTTAGCACCTCCGTTCTTTTATGAATGTAAAATTTTATGTTAAACTAAAGTATTTTGTTTTAACTTCCTGAAGCTATGCAAGACAAGTTGCGGATGATCTGAGCAGGGGTAAACCCAGACCTTTTTTAATACCATAGGATAGGTATGGGTGCCAAAAAAAATGCCTTAAAATATTATTTTCTTGTTTTTGTTTTTCTTTTTATATTAAAAATAGAAAGAAAAAGTTCTTTCAAATGCTAGTTTTCTGTATATTTTAGCTAGTATATTTAGCCAGTAATGTTTAAATATGTTTAGTGATGTTTGCGGCAGGATTAGGGTTTTATAACTGGCCACATCAAAAGAGTATCCCAAAAAAAACTCAAGGTTCATCACTGCTAAGAAAGAATAAGAAAAAAGCAGAGGCTAAAAATAATTGATTTTTTAACTATTCAAATAATTATAATAAACAATTCAAAAATTATAGTATTAAAATAACTGTAGTATAAAATTATTTGAATGATTAAATAAAACCAATGGGCACTCACTGATGGCATCATACAGGAAGCTGAATAATTATCTTATATAAGCCCAGGATAATACAATTTATATTACCCATTTGGATTTGAGTAAATATGCTCCAATTAGTTCTTATTGATTGCTTGTAATGTTTATATTTAAAATAATAAATATGTAGCATTTTGTTAATAATTAATATTTTATTTTAAAAAACCAACCGACTCTTTTTTGTACAATTTTTATTCCAATTTTTGATTATCGATTATTTTAATTATTTTGCTAATAGATACTCAAAATAGATTGAAAGAATGTTTATGCTATATATGCTATTACTTTTAAAAATAATTTCACATATATGCTATATGGGGCTATTAAAATAATACAAGACTTTTTTTTGCTGTTTTTAAACTCTACCCCCCTCCTCCTCCTTGGTATATGTGACATTTTAAACAAACCCTCTCCGCCCTCTTTGTGGCGTGACATTATTTTTAAACAAATATATCTTTGAGTTTGTAATTTTTTGCTAAAAGTTTACTATTCCGCTGTGATTAGAATTTAAATTTTAATAATTTCTTCCTTCTTTCTTCCTTCCCTATCTAAGAATGTCACGTATCATTTGAATAGTCCCTATATGCTTTTGCTATATTTTTAAATAAAGCAACAACAAAAAAATAATAATTAAAGTCCAAGTAAATGTAAGCCCTGCCTTTAAAAAAAGATCCATTTAATATTCGGTCACTTTGCCCTGTATGTCTTAATAAAAAAAGAATTAGTAATACTACTTCCTTTATACAAGTTGTTATAAAATATTTGCCTCAAATTTTGCATAAGTTTTTGCCAAAGTTTTGCGTAACTCATGCGCAACCTTAACTTACGCAAATGCTGTGAAAAAAGTTGCCAATACCAAATATTTACGCAAAAAATAATTTGCTTAAGTTTTTCGTAACTTTTGCTCAGCTACACAAGAGTTACGCTAAAGTTGTGAATAAGCACCCTGGTGTCCAGGAGATCCAAAAATAATGAGAGACTTATGTTCTAAATTTGTATTAAATAATAATACAAAAAATTTAAAGTCTTAAACCTAATATTTTTTAAACCAAAGTTCTAGAATCTTGGATTCAAAATTTTACAAAAGGAGTATAAATAATTGATAGTTCTTGTACCCTAAATGTCCTGATTTTCAAAACAACTTATTAATAGATTAAAAAAAATTAATAGGTCTCTTTCTCTCTCTCTCTCTCTCTCTCTCTCTCTCTCTCTCTCTCTCTCTCTCTCTCTCTCTCTCTGTATATATATATATATATATATATATATATATATATATATATATATATATATATTTATATATATATATATATATATATATATATTATTTCAAACAACCCTCTCTCAACTCTGTAACTCTGAAACACGAAGGTTGCTGTGCGGAGAAACAAATTGAGTGCGGTACTACCCACTACACCACTACTGCATATTACATAAAATTTATTCATAATATTAATTGAAAAATAAAGGATATAGTTAATAATAAAAGAGAATACATATAACCTTTTACAAAAAAATTGATTTTTATCTAATTTCCAGTAAAAAATAATAATCTGGAAATGCTGATTTTAATTTTATTTTCCTTTGCAGATTGCTATTATTTAATAAATATAGTTCTTTTTTTATTATAATTATATAGTTATTGATGTGATCATGTGTAAAGATTTTTTTTTTCTTTCTAATTTCGGTCAAACTTCATCTTTAGTGACATCATATGTTTTAAGAGTTTCTAATAGTTTTATGAATGTTTATGAAATGGAATTAAGTTGTTTAGAAATTAAACATATTAAGTTTACTATTTTTATTTAGCTTGCTGATAAGGAAATGGGATATCTAGAGGAGCGAATCAAAAGAACAGGTAATAAAAAAGAGCCACCTCCTAAACAATTAGCTAATGTAAAACCTAGACAGCCTTCAAAATCCACTGAAGATACCATAGATTCCAATGAAGCAGGAGTCCAAGTAAAACAAGATTTGGAATTAAATAAGCCTAATCCTACTATCAAAGCCAAGTAAGTAACTTCTTTGAATTTTTAATCAGTTAAAAGATTGTTTCATTTTACCCTAATAAAGTTGTCTTTTTTAAATCATTAAAAGTTAGGAAATTCATTAAAACCAAAAGGAATGTATAGTAAAATGTAATAAAGAAAATAAGAGAAACAGAAATAATTTTTGGTCATTCTACATCAAATCACATATTGGTTTCCAGGGCACCACTTCATATTTATTTCAAATTTTGGAAAAATTTTGAAGCTTATTTACTTTTAAAGCTTACAGTTAATTGTTTTGATTTATTGACAGAAAATAAATTGTATGTAAGTCATAAATTGAAAAAGTAAACTAAAATAATCAGCTGAAAGAAAAAAATTATATACTCATGAAACACTAGTAAACTAATTTGTTCATCTCTGATTTTGATAACTCATGT
>NC_088921.1:63222500-63230000 GCF_038396675.1 Hydra vulgaris | reverse complement strand
TCTTCTTGATCAGGCAGTTTTCCAAGTATTAACAGACAGAGATCCATGATTTCTTTGTAGTCATCCCTTGGCATTTTAATATGCAGGTTTTCTTTGAGGAATGCAATCACTTCATTTTGTAGTTCTTGCACCAGGGGTATTTTCATTCGAATGTCATCCAGAGGTGTAAAATTTCCTTGATTAACTTTGGGCCAATATTGCTGAAATCTCTGGAAAAGAGGTATGTTGGGACCAGATGATGGTCCAAATAGTGATCCAAACACTCCTGCTACTATGATCTCATGAACATGGTGTCTGCAAGCGAAATATAACAAATTTCTACCTATATGTTTCTCTAGAACTACACATGCACCATTTTTGGAGCCAGTGTTAGAGGCTGTAGTATCAAAACTCATTCCAATAACATCACCAATTATGTCCCAGAAATTAAGCAGATGAATAACTGCTTTTGCTTGGGCTTCTCCAGTTCCAGCTGATAGTTTTGCTATTCCAAGTATTTTGTCAACATTGTGACCTGTCACACCTACAGATAGCCGGTCAACATTTGCTTTAGGGGCTGCAGAATTTGTACGATCTATCATCAGTTTGCCATCCCAGTGGACGATTAATGGTGGTTTGTCCAAATCGCAGAATTCAGTTCGAACAGTGGCTTCAATATTTGATCGATGATAGGTTTGTTTTCTACGGACTGTAGAACGTGACAATGATCCATCATCGAGGTTCTGTCCACCAGCCCTTGCAATTGCTGCTGCTAGTATAGTAAATTTTGTGTCAGATAGATTAATTCTGTCTAATGTTGATGAAACATCAGGCGAGTCAAGAATTGTATCTAAGATACATTGTCGTTTTGGAGTACTTGCTAAACTTGATTCAGCTGACCCTGAAGAACTTGCTTTACTGACTTGTTGTCTGTAATAAACAGGGATTTCTATCTCAAAATCTCTATCAACCATTTTGTCATTATCAACAGCATCGTTATCGTTGTCATCACTATAACTTTCGTCATGTAAAGGTTCAATAACAGGAACTATTGCACTCGCACCAGATTGTCTTTGCTCTTCTTTTAGCTTTCGTTCTCTCTCTGCTTGTTTCCTTGCTTCATTTCTTTCTTCTAATTTTGAAAGTTCTTTGTCCTCTCCAAACATCACCATTTTTCTCTGACATCTCTGATCCAATAAAAATTCTTTATCTTCTTCAATTCTGATCATGGTTTCAGCATCCTTGTGGGCAATGTCAAAAAGTAGGCCAATGGTGTCTGTAAATGATTTCTCTCTCGATTTCTGAGAATCTGACAATCTGGATTTTTTTTTTTTATTAATTTAAATTCCTGGACTAAAGTTTTCAACTTTAAGACTACATTCAGATGAAATGCTGTCGGAATACGGGCTTTATTCCAAATAATAATCAGTTCATCAAAAGTTGTTTTAAGACTTTCAGGCACTGACTTTTTGGTTGAATTAAGATGATAAAAAAATGTTTTTAAAACATCAGATGTTAAGGGAAGAACTTTATCTGGAAGATTTGGCTCTGGTTGTCCAATTAAAAAGATTTTGGTTTGAAGTCGTGTAGAGATAGCAACACGAGATGATGCTGCCATTTCAATGATAACTGAAATATTATGAGAAAATCAAAACTCAATACCATATTATACAAACTTATCATTCAGTTGTTGGTTTATGCAGCTGCAGCAATATATTATAATAATTATTACTAAAGAAATTAAATAAATATTTTCAAATTAGAAATTATTATTATCTGCACTTAATAACAAACAATACACTACCAGACTACCATGCTAGTTTTCTGTAATAGGTTACTAAGGTTAGGTACTATCAAAATATTAATACATTTGTTGTCAAACTGAAATTCCAAATAAAAATAATATTTATACTTGTAAACCTTTTTATTCTGTTTGAACAAATTCTAAATTGAGTTAAATAATAGTATTAAAATTATGAATACAAATTTTAACAAAATGATATAAATACAGTTGTTTTAAACACTAGCAGACATTTTTTAGTCTGGTGCCCTGATGACAGTTAATCTGCTGCACTTAAATTAATCTATATAGCACGCAATCAGACAATATTTCAGTGAAAAAAATCTAACTAACCAGGTTCTAGAAATTTTTGGAACTTTGGAACTTTTTACACGTTTTTGACATTTTTCGTAAAATTTTATGGTCATTGAGCACCCCCTAAACATTATCTGATTGGAAAGATTTTTTCCACAGTCAATTACTATGTCAAATGGCACAAAATAAACAACTATGCATTCAAATCCGAGAAAAAATTTTTTTTCCTGTGTTCACATGAACAGCCCTAATATATATATATATATATATATGTATATTGTTTTTAATCTTTAGGTGTACCTTGTAAATTGGATATCCTAAATAAGATGCTTGCTTATCTTGTGACCAAATAAAGCAAAAAATAAGACTCAATATATTGTATGATTCTGATGCTGCTAAAAGTATGTTACAAAATAATAATGCTTTGAATGCATCACTCCAGCTCCTTTAAAGAAAGCTAAAACAGAGGAAATGAGCTGCATGTCTTTAAACTTAGCAAACATTTAATTGTAATTAAAAACACTTTTAATTGTAATTAATTTAAAAGTAATCTGCTTGACTTTTTCAAACAAACCCTGAAATGCCTAATCAATATGTGCACTATTACTTTCAACTCAAAAAGTATATATTTACTATGATAATACTGTTGGCAACAAATGGTCTGTATGCTCTATGCTATATGACTTTTAAATTATCAATTGCCTCAAATGTAAAGCGTATTAAATTGATCTAAAGTTTATGTGCTGGATACATGATCATTGCAAGTCAAAAGTTTCTAGCAGAAGTACCAGACAATTGGAGGAATGTTTTCCAGATCTCTCACAAAAACCAGAACCATTCAGTATTATAAATAAACATGGTACATGGCAAGTTTCTAAAATTTGTAGAGTTAATAAAGTCAAACTTCTAGGTTGTTTGTTTTGAGATATATTTTTTTTATTTGAGATATTTTTACTGAGAGAAATTGAAATATTAAAGGCTAGTTGTAATTTAATTATTTATGTTAATTATTTAATTATGTAAAGAAAACTGGAAATGTATTGTTTTATGTGTTACATCCCATATATCTAGATTAAAAATTAAAGTTCCTGATAAAAAGAAACAAGCATACATATCTCTGTTGCCCCTTTCTTGGTAAAAATTCAAAGACTTATTGAAGCCAAACAATTACTAGGTGAACAAAATAAGACATTTAATCTTATATATCTTATATAATCTTATATATATCTTATATAATCTTATATATATATATATATATATATATATATATATATTATATATATATATATATATATATATATATATATATGATTAAAAAACAGATACAACATCTGTATAGTATTTAGTAGAAAAAAACCGGACATTTAACTAAAAATATATTTATTAAATGAATTTTATTTAATATGTTAATTAGATTTCACATGTTAATTAATGTTAATAAATTATCTTAGAAATAAGGAGATACATTATGTTTTTTGTGCTTTGAAATGCGACTTCAAGAAGCATAACGCGCCCAAAGTTTCATCGCCCAAACAGTTACGAATTTTTGTATTGAATAGTCCAGCAGAAAAAATGCCCGCTCAGCCTTGTCACTTGTCAGTTTCACGGTCATTACAGTCTCTTTCCAAATAATTGCCACGTGTACCACCACTTTCAAATAGTGTCATTTGAATTTTTGATGACAATGTTTCATGTCTAATTGGTTGTATTGGTGATTGTCCTTCTTTAATAACACAATCAAGTTCCTCTTCAATACTTTGAGTATTACTTTCAGACTAAGGTGCCATTTCAGGTTCTTCAATCAACCCCAGCACGTCAGACTCAACTGATGCTCTTACTAGAGCAGGATTATAAGCATTTAATCTTTCCAGCAATTCTACAGAAAGTTTTCGACATTTAAATGAAGAAGGCACTGTAATTATTTCTTCATCGACTTTAACGGGGCTTCAACTGTTATGCAGGTATTGCAGAAGTCCATTCATATCAGTTCAGCAATCATGCATTCGAGTCATTTAAGCTCTACGCATTTCTTTGGTTGTATTATTGTCAGCATCTTTTAATTTTGTAAGCATGAAATTAATAGCAATATCAGCTGTAAATAGGTCAGAATCTCGACGACATTGCTTCAAGTGTTGCTTTAATGAGAACTAAAGTTGTAATAATCTCTGATAATATTGTCACTTCATCATGTGAAAGAGCTATAGAATTATCTTGTACTGGGTAAATATCAATTAATGATTTTTGTATAAAAATTTTTTTCTTTGTAAAATCGTTTAAGCAATAACAGAAGACCGCTCCACCGTGTCTTGCAGTCCATTATTAAAGACAGTTGTTTTCCAAATTCAGTCTTAATATATTTTTGTAAGACGCCGTTCTTGGTAGGTGATTGTCTAAATTTTAGTATTAGTTTGTACTTTTTTAATGACTGGCCCATAATGAGCTTTATTTAATTCAATTTTAGGTCTTACATTTTCATGATTGTAGTCCAACAAATCTTCCTTAATGTCCTCGTTTTGAATGAATCACTGTCAGAAAATTCATTGTTAAAATCTGGCTGATTTGCATCGAATTCTCTTTTTTTATAAAGACCATCAATTACAATTGTATGCTGTGGGCAAAACATAATTGTTGGTTAGCAGACAGCAACCTGCCAACTTTTTTCATAACACTAGCTCTGTTGGTCATTATAGCCACAATGTCCCTGTGTAGATCAAGACTATGGTCTTTAAGTTTTTTTCCTAATAGTTCAATGCACTTTTCTGCTGGTATTGAACTTGGTATTCGCACTAAACCTAAACTCCAAACTGAGAGTTTTGTCCATGAACATTAATATTCATGTAACGACGATTTTAAAGTGACATCCATTCATCAAAAGACAAAGAAAATCTCTCTCCTACACCGAATTCCGTTTTCTTGCGCACTTCAAAATGATAAACTAAACCTAATCTTATTTTTTTGCTGTACTCTACTACATGATTACGAATTGTGTTTACTGACGTCGGTAGATTTCTGAATCTGAAATAGCAGTTAAGCGGCATGTAAGTCTGTTGAAGAACAAATCACATTAAATGAAAGCCTGTCAGGCGCCATTAAGTAAGCAAGTGTAGAACGAAGTGTTTTATCTTTCCTTTCATAAATCAAAGATAAATAAAAGAAAAGTATTCTGTTAGTGGTTTAGGCTTCTTTTTTAGTGGTTTATCTGGTGTGCATTCTCCGGTAATATTATGTTGGGTTGGAATTTTGACCTTCACATTATGCACCAACAACATGTGTGTATGAAGTCCTTTTGTTGAGCCACCACCAATTTTTAAAATCTTCTTGCAGTTTGGCAATTTACACATCGCTGTTTGACCTTTTTCATCCCGTATATAAAATATTTCCAAACAGCTGAGTTACTTTCAATTGTAAAATCTACATACAACATGCTGATTAAATTTTTAATTTAAGATTCTACCTTATAAGAAATGCTCTTTTTTTCAGTTTGAAAAAACTAACAATAGTTACTAAGCTATTAAAAATTATTAAAAAAGTAACTAAGGTATTAAAAAGTCTAAATAATTTAACGCAATTATTACAAAAGTGTTTATGTAAATAACTTTTTAGAAACAACGTAAATTTGTATTATATAACGAATTATTATAAAATAAATATAAACCGTAATATATAATGATACAAAGTGTGGGTATTGCAAGCAAGCATATTATAGCAATATTTTTCATTGCTTAAAAATCTATTATTTAAATCAGATCAAATTCAATTTTTAGATAGTGTATATGCCAACATGATATAGTGCGAAGTTTTTCACATTTGTTTTTCTCTAAAGCAATACTTTTCAATATCGTATTTTATTGTACAACTGAAAGTACAATACTTTTTACAATTTTATACTAAATAAAAATTATTTTATTGATACGCAAAAATTGTTATTTTTATATATTTTTTCATTATGCTTTGCTTTGTTTGATCTTATAGGGAATCCCAGTATTGACGTTAGACAATTTCGGGATTTTGAAAATGGCCATGATCCCGAGATTATATATATATATATATATATATATATATATATATATATATATATATATATATATATATATATATATATATATATATATATATATATATATATATATATATATATATATATATATATATATATATATATATATAATATATATATATATATATATATATATATATATAATATATATATAACTTTAAATTCGTGTTTAGATAAGCCCTGTGGCATCACACTGAAATAGTCTGCTGTCAGACACTATTCTAGACCCTTTTTAACAGTGTTGAACATATTTGGGCAACATTTGGTCGCTGCCTAAATTCAGAAATTGATGACCCTTTTTTTAAAAATATAAATATTGTTTTTTTTGTTTGTTTTGTTTTTCTAAGAAAAAAAGTGCCTATGTAAGGCAATGTTTTCACTATGGCAGGGACACACACACACACACACACACACACACACACACACACACACACACACACACACACACACACATATATATATATTAGGGCAATCCAAAAATACTTAAGTTTTAAAAAACTTTTGTTTCTTTTATTAGTACCTTGTTACATCGTTGGTGCAAATGAAAATGTTGTTTTCTCGACATATGCAAAACACCAAAGAAAATAGTGAAGAGCATGAAAGGCTTTTAAAATTGCTTCTTAGTGGTATGTTATCGCTATTTGATGCGCAATGTTATGCTGGTGTGGTATCATATAATGTACTTAAAGATGTCATACTATATTTTATTTCTGTACTTAATGACAAACTTTTGATGAACTTTCAAGAGCCAGATCTCTCTATACAATGTGTAAATAGACTTCTATTGCGAGTGATTACTAATTCTAATAAGACATCTTGCTTATGTAGTTGCATAAAACTATTGCAAGACTTGTCAGAAAATGAAAATACATCAACGTCGCTTATAAAATTAGTTATGAAATGTATATGGAAACTTACTCACCTTCTTCCTGATTTTATCAATGAAGTTCGTCTTCCTGCAGTTTTACTTAGTATACACACTTTTTACAGTGTATTGCCTCCATCTCTTTGGCGTATTCGTACAGATCGTGTTCCACAGCAAACAGTAAAAGCATTACTACAAACTCTATGTAAGCTTCGTGGACCTGAGGTAAAAAGTCAATAAGTGTTGATAGTCAAAATAGGTTTTATTGTTTTTGATAACTGTGTCTAGTTAATTTCCTTTTTCATTTTGTTTTTGAACAAGTTTTTTTATTTGTTAGCTTTATGACAGTATAAACACACTTGAAAACAAAAACGCCAGTGAAGTCCCATTATATATAATGAAACACTGTTCTAAAGGAACGGTAGATAGCACAGTAAGTATGACTATGCATAATGTTTAATTCTTATGTATTATGTTTATGCATTATGTTTAATTCTTGTAGTT
>NC_088921.1:63072500-63220000 GCF_038396675.1 Hydra vulgaris | reverse complement strand
CAAGCAAATACGGCACTGCTGAAATTAAAAACTATTTATCAGCCAAAATTATCTCCCTAGAGCATTCCTTGGGGAAACTTTTATACCTTGTAACATACTTCAAGTTTCATCTTATTGTTGCTCACATTCTATTCAGTTTATATTTTTGAATAAAATAAATAACAATTTTTGGTAAAAATTTCCAAGACAAAATAATTTATCCAACATTTTCAAAAAAGTAAAAATGTTAAGAAAAAGCTAATAATCATAAATTAATGTACCTGTAATGTAAAAATAAAAGTTTAAACCAATATTTTCAGGAAAATTGTTCATCTTGCTACAATACCCAACTATAATTTTAATATTCCAATAAATAAATATTTTTAGGCGTCTTTAGAAGGGGTGCCGGAAATTATCTTCTTGCCAAAATTACCCTACTTTACCCAACTACATTTTCAAAAGATAAAATTACAATTTAAGACTAGATATAAATAAGAAATTAAAATTTAAAGACATTACAGAGAAGTATTAACAGACAAGTAGAATTGTTACAAACCAATAAAAATTATAATACCAATTATGATACCATAAATAGCATAAAAAACAATAAGTAAATAAAACAAACTAGATTGACAAATTTATATTATATTGACTAGTTTGTTTGTTTAAAGATCTATCCCATTTAATATGGAGTACTTCTTTAATTTTCAATTTGTTTTTGTTAGAAACAGTGTCTAAAATTTTAAAACAACTATTGTTACTTAGATTTTTACAATTAACAGATAAAATTAAATGCTTATAAACATTAGATTGTTTGTCACTTGTAAGATGCTCATGAATCCCTGCCTGTTAAGTGTCCGGAGGTTTCTCCAATATAACTGGCATTACATCCACACAAGAAAATTTGTAAATAACATTGGATTTGAGCAGCTTAGGAAGTGGATCTTTTATATATAAACTGTTTTGTAATTTTTTTAGTGAAAATTAAATTATGACATCTTTACAATATTTTTTAATGATTTTATTACCTTTAGATTTAGTAAAATTTGAGTAAAATCCTATAAATGGAAGCTTATAATATCTTATATTAGGGTTATCAATACTATTTATATGAGATGGATTTGACTTAATAAAAGAATATCATTAATGCAAGCGTTAACAGAATGGTGTTCTGCAATTTCTGGCTATATGCATAAAAAGTTCTAGGATTTAATCATGAATAACTTATGAATGAATAATTTATATTACTGGTTTAATAAATATTATGATTTAATTTGATTAAAATAAAGGATGCATTACAAATTATTAATTAAAATAAAGGATGTGTTACGATTTATTGATAAAATAAAGGATGCATTACAAAGCCAATTAAAGCTTTATCAAGTTGTTTAAAAACAATTTGTGAACTTAAAGTATTAAGTAATTATGGTTTTAGTATGATTGTTTATACCAGTCTAATCCTATCTTTGGATCTATTTTTATTTTTTATTGTTTACTTTTTTTTTTAAATATGATTTAAACTGAAGTTTGAATTGAATAGTTTATCCTAAGTTTATGATATAATTTCAATATTATATATATATATATATATATATTTAGAATATATATTTAGCAGCAGGCTATGCTGCTAGATATTTTAGGGTATGCTATGGATAATATGTCAAAGGAGTGTTGCTTCATCAACTGAGAGTTGAGCATGGGGCTGAAATCTTTTCTTTCATTATTCTTTGTTTGTTTATTCTTTTTCTGAAAAAGCTATATGCTAAAAAGATTAGCAAAACTAGTAAGCATTTGCTGATCTATATACTCTATATGATAGCCTGCCTGATGGCACTGCATATAACATGAAATTTCCAATTGGTTTAAATTTCCCAAAGGTTTAAAAGGTCATAGTAAAAAACAAAAACTATATCAGTCACAGATTTAAGGTATTAACGCTAAATAAGTAGAAAATGTAATTAGTATGCATGATAAAGAAATTAATTAAGTTGATTGATTTTTTTAATATGAAAAAAGGCGCTGTTGTTAACTAGCAAGATCATTCATTCAAAAGTTAAGAAGTTTTTATTTTTTAGTTGATGTCAGTTATTCTCAAGTTTAGATGATTTTTCAATGTGTTTATTAAATTATTTTTTTAATTTTTTCTTGTTATTCAAAAGTTCTTTATTTACATTTTTACTGTTTATCTTAAGTTAAGAATTTTACAAAAATCTTTGCATAATAATAAAAAATACACTTCAATATAAGTTATTAGCATTTTTATATTAAATGAATTAAAAATACTTTCGGTAAACTGAATTAGCTGTAACAGTGCACCAAAAATAAATTAAAAAATTAAAAAAAAAAAAAAAATTTGCAATAAAATGTATCATTTTTGTTATACTTGGGTAAAATATAAAAGAAGATAATAAGATAGACATAAATTTTTATGATATTTTTCAATTTTATTTACAAATGCAAAAGTTCAATTTTCAAAAATAATATTTATAAATACTTGGTATTTAAATGCACTTATTGAATTTACTTGTTGCCCTCGTGCAGTGAATGAATCTCGCTTTTCCCCTTAAATGCTTTTGTTGCTTATTTAAATTAATTCTATTATAGCATATTATAGAATTAATTTAAATAAGCTTTTTTTTTTGTTGCTTATTTAAATTAATTCTATAATAGCATATTACAACGAAAGTTCTTTTAACTAACATTCTATTTAATCGAAATTCGGCCTGCCAAGCATATTTCTCATTTAAAAGCTATATAGAGCTATTAAAAACTTTCTCATTTAAAAGCTATCAATTTAAATAAGTTTGTATACTGTTTATCGCTGACAACATTTTAAAGCCTTAAATATCATATTTAATGCAGTTTTAATTCACTATAAATTTATTTAAATTTACACATAAAAATTTATTTAATAACAAAAATTATGAAATTACAATTAACAAAAATACAAATATGTAAAATAAATTCAAAAATTTTTTTTTTGAATTTAAAATTTTTAGTTTTAAAATACTAAAGTTAAAAATTAAAATTTAAAAGTTTAAATATTCAAAAACTTTCCATATAATATGCAGCATTTTTATCGACAATTGTCAATTAAAAAGTTGTTTCAGTTATTAAAAAAGTTATAAGAGGATTGTGGAAACTGTCAAAATAGTTTTTTTAATACTATTATAAATAGATAATAGATAATAAATATAAATATAAATAATAGAGAAAAATAAATATAAATAGTAGATAATAAATAGTTTTGTTAATACTATTAGGCATTTTTGTTTACATTTATAACTTAAAAATGGTATAAAAATAAATTTAAAAGACAACATATGTAAATAGTTGTTTAAACTTTTTAAAATAGTATTTAAAAACGATGTACGCAATTAAAATAGATCTAAGTATCAAATCCATTCATTCAAATTTTAATTGCGAACAATTGTCTTTCGCTTGTCTTGCTTTCTTTACTATATCACACAAAGACGAGAAGTGATTTAAATATGAAAAAACTTATTTTACCAATTATAATTTAACATTTACAAAATATAAAAATATTCCTGTTATGAGTAACTCACCAAAAAAAAAATTTTTTAAATGTATTTATGTATCTAAAAATGTTATGTTTCCACTAATGTGGAACCTTAATTTGCTTGTATAAATTAGAGTATAAAATAGAGTTAAAAAACCATTTTAAAATGGTTAAAATAAAAATGTCAGAATGATATATATATATATATATATATATATATATATATATATATATATATATATATATATATATATATATATATATATATATATATATATATAGAACCCTTAGATGTTGTCCGAAAGTTTTTTCCATATTTTGTTGACAAAAAGTAAAAATTAAAATGCAAGACCGGAATTTTTTTTTTTTAATAATGATAGACTGCCTGCCCCAACCAAACCCTCAGTCGATGTAGCAGCACTCCCTTGCGGGTCAGGCTATTTGTCAGTCGATGTAGCAGCACTCCCTTGCGAGTCAGGCTATTTGTCAGTCGATGTAGCAGCACTCCCTTGCGAGTCAGGCTATTTGTCAGTCGATGTAGCAGCACTCCCTTGCGAGTCAGGCTATAAGATAGTCGATGTAGCAACACTCCGCGCATGATTTACAGTAAAAAAAATAAAAATAAAAACATTTTATTAAAAAAAATAAAAATAAAAACATTTTATTAAAAAAAAATTTAAATAAAAACATTGTTTATATTGTTAAAAACATTCAAAATGTTTTAAAAACATTCAGAATGTTTTTAAAAACATTCTGGTCAATTAAATTTGCGTTTTTGTGGGTTTTTTAAAAAACGATTAATTTGTAATTAAATTAATGGTTTTTACTTTCGTCCAACACGGAAATGTTGGACGAAAGTTAAAAGTAATTAAAAGTGGCGTATATGTTGGCGTAAGAATCACTTTTTTCCTTCCGCTCTTCCCAAAGCCAACAAACTATAGATCTATATATATATATATATATATATATATATATATATATATATATATATATATATATATATATATATATATATATATATATATATATATATATATATATATATATATATATATATATATATATATATATATATATATATATATATATATATATATACAGTGGTGTGAAAAATAGTAAGACCACCAAGAAAAAAAGCTTTTTTTTTAGTTTATACCACTTTTTAGATTCTAAAAAAGTTGCAGCACTACTTTATTTTATTATAAACGTGCTGTGGGTGTGGCTGAGTATTGAAATTATTAATTTTAATTTTAATTTATTAACTTTTATTGTAGAGTTATGTGTTTTAGTAAACATTTGGTATATTTTGCCTTGTGAAATGTAAGTTGCAGACAAGTGAATATGTATGGTTCAAACGAACTATAAGTGATTTTTGTTAGATTATTGCTGTTGTTAGTGATACAGTTTAATATTTTTCTGATTTTAAATATGTGATTTTGATTATTTAAGCATTTTTTTTTGTCAGATTATATTATATTTTCAAAATATGGGTAAAGTTGCTGACCCTAGTCCCAGAAAGCGAGGCAAAGTTGAAGCATTATTAAAGTTGGAAACATTTTCACAACGGGAAATTGCCAAGAGATGTGGACTAAGTAAAACAGCAGTTTTTACCATCAAGAAACGATTGGACTTTGGTTTTACATCCTCTCCAAGACGTTCCACTTCAGGACGAAAACCAGTCATGACGCCACGTGCAAGAAGGGTTCTGCTTGCAAACGTTCGAAAAAACAGAAGAATGACCAGCAAGCAGCTCCAGGGTGTGCTGCAGGAGCACCAGATCAATGTCTCAACAAGTTGTGTTCGGAGATGGCTGATACAAGATGGATTTGTAGCACGTCGACCGCGCAAAAAACCGCTCTTGACCAATGCTCAACAAATGCGACGGCTGCAATGGGCCATGGATCACAAAGATTGGACCACAGAACAATGGAGAAAGGTATTTTACCCTTTACCATTTTTTATATAAGAGCTTACAATCATGTACTTTAAGTTGAAGCAAAATGTAACATATTTTTTCATATAATAATGATGTTTAATATCATTACCCACTAGTGCAATTGTTTTATGTATCGAACATTGTAGCAATGGCTATGTTTATTGCATGAATTCAAAATGAATTGAACATGTAACCAGTGATTACAGGATGTTAATCTAATGTAAGCTCAAGGCTTTTACAGTGTGTTTGTATTTTTAGGTTTGCTTTAGTGACGAGTCTATGTTCGAGATACTCGATGATAAATGTCAGTACGTGCGCCGTCGTTCTGGGGAAGAATTTCATCCGCAATGTCTGGTAAAGACCGTCAAGCATCCTACCTCAGTAATGATATGGTCAATGATAAGTTCCCATGGTGTAGGAGCCCTTAGAATTGTTGAAGGCAGAATGAATCAACATCAATACATCAACATATTAGAGAAAAGCCTTCTACCTCAACTTCCAATTCATTTTCCTGATGGTGATTTCTTTTTCCAACAAGACGGTGCACCGTGTCATCGGGCACTCTCTGTTACAAACTTTTTGAATCGTAATAATGTTCCTATCCTACCATGGACTGGTAATTCACCTGATATGAACCCGATAGAAAACTTGTGGATGATAGTCAAAAAGAGAATTGCCGACAGAAAACCAACAACAAAAGTCGCATTGATTGAGGCGCTCATAGAGGTTTGGACACATGATCCAGAAATACAAGACATGTGTCCAAGACTGATTGATGGAATGCCTAAGAGGGTTGAAAAACTTATTGCAGCTAGAGGAGCATCCACAAAATACTGAACTATGCCCATTTTATGACATTGTGTGCGTGTCTTTAAAGGAAATATTCAAAAAATTTACTTTTTCAACAATGGTCTTAATAATTTTCACACCACTGTATATATATATATACACACACATATATATATATATATATATATATATATATATATATATATATATATATATATATATATATATATATATATATATGTATATAAAGAGTGTTTTTTTTAGAGGTATAGAACTTTAAGTTGGCATTACTGTTCAAAATGGCGACCGATTTAACAGGTGACAAGTGATTTATTCGCAGTTTGGTTTGGCAATTCATCATGAATAGACTTACGCCTGAACAACGCTTGCAAATAGTTGAATTTTATTTCGAAAATAATGGTTCTGTGCAGAATACGTATCGCGCTCTACGTCCATTTTATCCTCGACAAAATCATCCATCAAAGCAGTTAATTCGATTAACCATGGAACGTTTTCGCACCACGTTTACTCTTATTGATAACTTGCATCCCCAAAGACGCCGTACGGTGCGTACAGAAGAAGCTATTGCTACTGTAGAGCGTAGCATTGCGGAAGACCCGAATGAGTCTATCCGCCATCGAGCACAGGAATTGGATCTGTGTCCATCCACTGTATGGAAGATTTTGCGGAAGGATCTTAGTATGCGTGCTTACAAAATCCAACTCGTGCAAGAATTAAAGCCAAACGATCATCAAGCAAGGCGTAGATTCGTCGAATGGGCCCAAAACGAGATTGTCGTTGTTCCGGATTTTCATAAGTGAATTTACTTTAGCGATGAAGCGCACTTCTGGTTGAATGGTTACGTCAACAAGCAAAACTGCCGCATTTGGAGTGAAGATAATCCTCAAGTGTATGTCAAAACACCGTTACAACCAGAAAAAATGACTGTTTGGTGCGCTTTATGGGCTGGTGGAATCATTGGTCCGTACTTCTTCGAAAATGATGATGGCCAGAACGTTACAGTCAATGGTGATAGGTATAGAGCCATGATTACAAACTTTTTCATTCCTGAATTGAACAACCATGATGTCCAGGAGCTGTGGTTTCAACAAGACAGCGCAACATGTCACACAGCTCGTGCCACAATCGATTTATTGAAAGACACGTTTGGTGACCGCCTAATTTCACGTTTTGGACCTGTGAATTGGCCTCCAAGATCTTGTGATTTAACACCGTTAGACTACTTTCTGTGGGGCTATGTAAAGTCATTGGTCTAAGCGGATAAGCCACAAACGCTTGACCATTTGTAATACAACATTGGCCGTGTTATTGCCGATATACGGCCACAAATGTTGGAAAAAGTCATCGAAAATTGGACGTCCAGATTGGACTACATCCGAGCCAGCCGTGGCGGTCATATGCCAGAAATTATATTTAAAATGTAATGCCACAAGGTTATCTTTCTAATAAAAAAAAATTCTTGTCAATCGAATAATCCATCGTTGTTTTATTGCAATTTAAAGTTCTATACCTCTAAAAAAAACACCCTTTATATATATATGTATATATATATATATATATATATATATATATATATATATATATATATATATATATATATATATATATATATATATATATATATATTAAGAAATATGCATGGATTTAAATATAAAAAACAGCATAGATGTTAATATGTTTAACTTTTTTAAAAACGATTGCCTAAAAGAAAAAACTTATATTTAATGTTTTAATAAATAGTTTTTTTTAATAAAAAGTTAAAATTACACTTAATGCTTATTCTGATTAGTTTTATTTATTCTGATTAAGGTGGTAGTACCCTTAAAGAGGAAAAAAATTTAAAACTTGATATTTTTTAAAGGAACATTTATGTTTTTCTGAAGTGTTAAATTAAATTATTTCAAAAAGTAACAAAATTAATTTTTTTTTTAAACCTCCTGCTTGGTAATTATGCGCATAAATTAGCAAAATTTAGGGGAAAAATGGACTTTTTTTTAACAAGAATATCTAGGAAACCATTCATGTTTTACAAACCAAACTTTATAAGTAGTTTTATATATGTTCAAAAAATGTGCTGAATTAAAAATTATACAATAAACAACATTTAATAACTTTAAAATCATTAAATTATATCAATAAAAAGAAAAAAGTATAAGTACAGCTTGCTAAAATTCAAAATTTAATACTTTAACATTAAAAAAGTTGATTTTCTTTGGTTCAGCACATCACAAGTACACTCAAGAGTAATTGCTGAAGATTTAAAAATTTCATTGAGCGGTTAAAAAGTTATCTTTGTTAAAAAATTAAAAAACGCAATTTAAAAAAATGCTAAAATTACATTAAATTTTTTACACAATAAAAACCACCGCTACTGTATGCAATATCTTCTTCTTTATTATGTTGGTCAATAAAACCTTTCTAAGGAACAATTTAGTCATAAGCACAAAAAAAAACTATAAAAATTAGACTTGTATTTTTCAAGATATTGCAAGAAGTATATCTCCAAGGCCCGTTGCTAGGGCACTTTATGATACAGTACCTAATCTATTCAGGCCTTTTAACTTATTTTTTTAAACTTTTTTTTATTATTATAAGAGTAGACATAATAAATGAAGGAAAATTGTAAAAATTTAAATTTTGAAAAAAAAAAATTTCAGCCGGTTTTTTGGGGTACTACCACCTTAATTTATGCCAAAACTATTTGATTCAAAAATAAATATGTTTTTTAAAAAGCAAACTTGGACTTTTCTAATTAAAGCTATTCTGATTGGACTTTTCTGAAATGTTAAAACTATTCTGATTGGATTTTTCTAAAATGTTAAAACTATTCTGATTGGATTTTTCTAAAATGTTGAAACTATTTTGATTGGACTTTTCTAAAATATTGAAACTATTCTGATTGGGTTTTTCTAAAATGTTAAAACTATTCTGATTAGATTTTTCTAAAATGTTAAAACTATTCTGATTGAATTTTTCTAAAATGTTGAAATTGTTATAAGAAGCTTAGAAATAACTTGTTTTAAATATATAACTCTTTTGTATTGAACAAATTACTTGCTTTTGTCAAGAATTTAAGGAAATTCTCTATTGAAACTTAAAGTTTTATGTCTGCCTTCAATCATTAGCATTCAATGTATATGTTTTTTTAGTTTTGAATAATGTTGTTTAGGGTATACTTGAACTCCATTACTTTAAACAGCAATATCCAGATTATGATGTCAATCCATATATAAAAAATACTTCACCATTTTTTCAAAATTTTATTGACCGTTCACTAAAAACTATTGCTACAGAAGAAAAATTAAAACTAATTAATAATAGAGGTATTGATTTTTTACTATTAGTATTATAGATTGATATTGCATGGTATTTTGTGGTTGTATTTTTTTAATCTTAAAAAGAAATTTGTTTAGAAAATTCATCTCAATCTGCATTTAGCTCTTCTCACACAACTTCAGGTTCAGGTTGGTTTTATGATTAAATATTTTCATTAAAGTTCAACTGCATATATATATATATATATTTTTTTTTTTTTATATATATTTATATATTTAATATATATATATATATTTTTTTTGTTTTTTATATTTGCTCTTTTTTTATATTCTTTTGGTATTTTTAAAGAGAAAGAAAAAACAGAGATTCTTTCATAAACAATGAATGTACCCTGCTCGAATTGTTTCTTGTTGCAAAAGCCTTTTTCAACTAGGTTCACCCAGGATCTTGTTTATTTATTTTTGGAGTTATAGGGTTGTCTAGGTTTCTAATAAAATAACATTAGAATGCAAAGCAGAAGTAGCAT
The DNA here is from genome assembly GCF_038396675.1 of Hydra vulgaris. Classification (NCBI taxonomy): domain Eukaryota; kingdom Metazoa; phylum Cnidaria; class Hydrozoa; order Anthoathecata; family Hydridae; genus Hydra; species Hydra vulgaris. The sequence goes on along the minus strand of NC_088921.1, from coordinate 63,209,953 downwards.
AGTGTGGCACAATGTGTGTATTAGGGATTTAAAATTTAAGTTTAAAATTTGAAGTTTAATCAGGTGGGGTAATGTATATGCATATAAAATATTAACTTATGTCATTAATATTAACAGTTTAACATTTACGTTTAAAATTTATTTAGTTCGCAAAAAAGAAGAAACTTGTGTATTTTTTTTGACAATATGTTTGTATTATGATTTATTATGATTTATACAAGTTTATTTAACTTGAAATTTCATTTTTTTTTCATAAAAATTAGTTTAGAAAGTATTTTTAAAATATCAAGAATCTACAATTGAAAAATAGAAACCAATTATTTATTTATAAAAATGATATTTATACAGGTTAAACTTTTTTAATTATACAAACTGTTATCAACATGTATCTTGTTTAAACATGAATTTAATTATACAAACTGTTATCAACATGTATCTTGCTTAAACATAAATTATACAAACTGTTATCAACATGTATCTTGCTTAAACATAAATTTTTTTAAAATAACAAAAAGTATAAAAGTATAAAATTATTAATTAATTAAATTAATTAATTAATTAAAATTAGTAAAATATGTAAATAAAATAATATTAGTACAATAGTGGAAAAGGCTATTATAATAGTATGTTAGTATATAATGCTGTTTATTATGCTGCTAAAGAATGTTCTGTACCAAAAGAAACATTAAGACAAAAAAGAAAGGTTGAAGTGAAGGTTGAATTGAAAACAATGAAGTTATAATTGTATCTGCTGTTCATTATTGACAGTGTTATGGTTTTCCGCAAGATTCTCTTGTATTTTGTAATTTGTAATCCGTAATCTGATAGTGCACATTAATAAAGATAATTTTTTTAAAATTGGAATTGAAATAATGATAATAAAAAAAAAAAAAAATTGGAGCAGCATGTAGATGAATGGAATATTTTAAAACTGGTATTAAGACTGGTAACTAGAATTTCTATATTATCTAATTTATTATTTATTTATTTTTAGATTTTTTTTTTATTTTTTATCTATGTATGTAAACTGAATAGTCTTTGTTGTTAAATATGATACTTAAAAGTATGTAAAAATAAAACCATCTTCAATTAGGTTAGATAAACACTTTATGCTATTTGTTGCCCATTCAAAAACAAATCTTGATCTATAATGATTATGGTAGTCATTAACCTATGATACCAGAAAAGAAGTCATCAACATCCATGTCCATAAAATTTGCCTATGATCAAACTGCACACAGCAATTACAACCGTTAGACAGACATGTGATTGCTTTTTCTACAGACAGGCATGTGATTGCTTTCAGACCATTAAAGAGTTAGTAAAGAAAAATCTTAAACCAGTAAAAAATACAAAACAAAAATACTTATAAGAATTATAAACATCAAAATCTGCTATGTGAAAAGTCAATCATATCTCTAAATGTATCTACTGAAACAACAGTAATAATAGAACAACAGAAATAATAAATAAAAATGGTTACAGGAAAGTTGTGGAGAACTACTTACAAATAAGTCAAGCAACGGTTATGGAAGGAACAAACAGCTTGAAAGGTTAAAATGGTTTTTATAGGAAACCAAGTAAAAAAAAGGTACAAAAGTAATACCTCTGGAGTTGCTTTGCCCAAAAAAGATCATGATCATAAAAATACAGATATTGGCAAGATAACCCCAGTAAGCGAGGTAATGTGACTAGGGTCTATATAGAGCTAAATACATAAAAACTTTACATTAAAACTTCATTCAAAACTGCTTCCTAGAACTCTTCAAAAAAATTTTTTCCTTAAATTTACCTAGTAAAAATAAAAAGCTTTTTAAAAAAACATGCTATAACAATCTCATGGAGAAACTAATCTGTGTTACACAAAATTGTTTGTTATGTAATATTAATCATATATTTTTTTTTTTTTATTAAACAACTTCGCTTCCAACAAGGCTGCAAGCAGCCACTAATTAAAGTTGGAAGTTACTGAAAGAGAAAAGATGAAGATTGCAGAGCAAGATAGCGATTGACGGACGACTTAAAAGATTGCAAATTAAATGAATCAGGAAAGCAAGATGAAGGAAGCGAATTCCAAAGAGCTGATGTTCGAGGAAAAAAACTAGACGAATAAGCGTTTTTGGAGCACTTAGGAACAGTCACAGAAAAAGGATGACACTTAATTGAATGACGAGTAACACGAGAATGAATTATAGTAGATGGAGTAGATGGCACAAGAGACGCTAGTTCTTTAGAGCAGTGCCCATTATAGTATTTGTAGAAAAGAGAAAGAGAAGCAACATTACGACAATGTGATAATGGTTGGAGGTTGGCTGCGAGAGCAGGTCCAACAATGTTTACAATGCATTTTTGCACCTTGTCTAAAAGAGAAAGGGCATAAATATAATAACTATAATTCAAAAATATAATAACTATATTTAAAAAAAAATATTTAGTAAATGATTATCAACAATTTTCATGTTTCTAATTAAGTCTTTTTCTAGTATTTGTTTATTTTATTAAATTATTTTTGTATTGATTCACTTCAATGTTTAGAATCAGAAAAATATATGGATAGATTGCGGATTTTAAAAGAGAAATTTCAAAAATCAAGTCAAAGTCAGGTAGTGAAATTAATTATGAAATAAGGTTATTAGCTGCAACTATTTATAATGATGACCATGATGATGATGATGATGATGATGATGATGATGATGATGATGATGATGATGATGATGATGATGATGATGATCATGATGATGATGATGATGATGATGATTGATGATGTTGGTTTTATGGAATATTGCAGTATAAATAATACTTGTTTTTAAATAAAATCTAGCCATCCACCAGTTCTATATCAGATGAAATTCTTAACGAACCCCAAGTTGAAGTTAATAAACCTGAAAAAGAAGATCAAATCAAGGTTTTTTTATTTTGTTTTCATTATTAATTAATTATTTTGTGTAGGATATCAACTATTATGCATATTTATTAACTATTTTATATATAATATTAAATTATTTCAGATTTTAATGAAAATCACCTTTATGAAGTAGGTTTCAAATAACAATTTTTGTTTTTAAATATAAATTTTTTTTAAACCTAAAAGAGAAAGCACTAAGATAATCATTAGCAACAAGCATCAACATTAGATGAATTTTAATATTACAATATAATTTTAATGTACTATAACAACCTTCGGAATTAGTAAAAATAAGGTCGGAAATAAATTGCCGACCTCAAACTGTTAGAGGTCGGCAAAAAAAAATTAATACAAAGGGTTTACCATAAAACATAGAAACGAGGTCAGCAATTTTTTGCCGACCTCAAACACTTTAAGGGTTAATTCCGAGGGTTGAGTTAAAAGGTTTCTTCAATGACTTTACAAATGTTGACAATAGAATGCAAATGCTTGAATCTGTAATCAATGGTGAATTTGTTTCTGTATCTTTTTTATTGGTCTTTAAATATTGATTTAAATATTGTTTTGAAATGTTATTTTTTTGTTTCAAAAATTTTATGTTCCAAAACATAAAATTACAACACTTCTGAAGAACATGAATGCTATCTAGTTTAAAATCTATAGTTTAAAATGTGTTTTTTGTTCTTTGAGATTTTTCGTTCTTTGTGGTATTTCAACATTCTTAAACAATAGGGTGTCCCAAAAATATTTTTTTTTTGAAAAAATGAATTGTGCTATTACAAAATAAACCAGAATGTTTAAGTTTACTAGTTATAAGTGCATGTTTAAGTTATTTGCTGGAAAATTTATGTTACATATGTTGAAGAATGATGGACAGAAAAGTTAAAAATATATAGCAAATTCTTTAAATATAGCTTAGCTAGGTTTTAGTTAGATTTTTTAATTTTTTGGCTGGTTCGAGGCAACAGGCATTCTGCTTCATTTTGTTATGATATAATAAAGTCATATTTCTGAACAGTCACTGATGACTTCCATATGATTTACAGATTATCTAAGTGTTCCAAAAGTGGAAAATCTCTTTTTGCTGCCATCTTGATCTGGGCATGGGTAGGAAGTGATCGGGGCCCTGCCCCGACTCAAAATGAGACTTTTTGCAAACCCGGCCCCAGCAAAATTATAAGATTTACCAGGGGTTGATAGCTGGAGCTAGAAAAAAAATTATAATACTTTTTATATTATAATTTTATACTTACATTTACTGTTTATTAAATACTGGTATATATTTATATATTTTTAAACTCTAATTTACTTCCAACAAGATTGCAAGCAACCACTATTAATTTAGGAGTTACTTTAAAACAGAGGATAGGCTAAAATACTAGGAAAGAGTTAACTGAAGACTTAAAAAGTTGTAGGTTGTATAAAAAAGAAAACATAAGATGGGTAGAGTTATAATATTTTTTTGATGTGCAAGGAAAAAAGCTGGGTTTGTAAAAAAATTTTATAACATGAAGGGACAGATGCAGTAAAAGGGTGCAACTTGTTGAATAAGAAGCCAAGGAAGAATGAATTTTTGGTTTATCAGAATAGAGATGATAGCTCTTTTGAGCATTGGCCATGAGTAGAGAAACAGCATGATGATGATGATGATGATGATGATGATGATGATGATGATGATGATGATGATGATGATGATGATGATGATGATGATGATGATGATGATGATGATGATAGAGATAATGATGATGATGATAGAGATAATGATGATGATGATGATGATGATGATGATGATGATGATGATGATGATGATGATGATGATGATGATGATGATGATGATGATGATGATATGATGGTAATGATGATGGTAATGATGATTATGATGATCATATTGATCATAATGATGTTTATATATGCATATATATACAAAATACAACACCAATTTTGAATAAAAAAAAATATATTTTAGAATGTATAAATGTTTATGCAGCCCCTGTCAAAAACCCGGCTTCGGCCCGGGTTAGATTTTATCAAACCTAGCCCCAACTCTGGTCAAATATCAACCACGGTCGCTTATTAGGCATGGGTTACCTGGGCTAGGAAAAACAAGATCCAGCTTTTGTAGATAGTGCAGCTAGTGTTGTTGACAAATAATCTATTCTAGGTAATTCTAGACATTTTAGACTTGTTCTTCATAAATTCCTTAGAAAATAAAAAAGTTTTATCTACTTTTTCTTGACTTGTACCAACTAAAGCCACTTTATTATTTACTGTTAACTTATATGCTAGGCATTTTTGCATGTTTTTTAGTAGTGATTAAGCAAACTCAGGATAATCTTTACTTAAATCAAACACATTCTTAGAAGCTGCCAAATCATTAGCTGGTGCTTTAAAACCTAAAGTAACCAAATAAATTGCATCTGCCATAAACCTTGCTTCTTCGCAAGCTTTTGGCTGATGAGGTTTTTACCTGGAACATGTTCACTAAGGTAGTAAACATAGAGCTAACAGAGAATCTTGTAGTTTTCTCTCTTGAAAAGCCTTCTGTAACATAAATTCTTTTTCTCTGTGACTTAGTCTTAATGCCAATCAGTGAGTCATCAAATGTGTTATATGTACTTCAATATTATGATGGCAGCGGCAGATTTGTCTAACAACATTACTCTCAATAAAAAAACTTGCTTTTTACTTGCTTTTTAGTCCAGTTTGCATTTCTGGAACTCCAATTTAGTTTATTTCATCCTTTCATTGTATTTCATAATTTTATTGTATTTCTCAGTGAGTCTAAGAATCTTTTGACTAAAATATTATTACATAACTGAAGTTACTAAAAAAGCTAAATATAGAAATAATCCCTATAAACTGTAATATATTACTAAATGAAAGTAAAAGATTATCACTTTCTTGAATAATAGTTATACAATTCGGCCTACATTTTTATGACAGGTACATTTCAACTATTAAAACCTTTAAAAAAATATGAAAAAAATTTACAATTTTTAAAACTTCCGCGATTTACAATAAGCTCTTATACTTGTCTAAAATCAATATTTTTTATATGTTTTGACATTTGATATTTTTGATATATTTTGACATTTGGTATTTTTGATATGTTTTGACATTTTACATATACAATAGCGTGCAAAAATTTAGAAACGCAGAGTTTTTTTAGATCACATAACTTTTCATAAACTTTCAAATAAGCTGAAATTTTTACCAAATGATAAATAACTTTTCAAATAAGCTGAAATTTTTACCAAATGATAAATTACATTACATTACAATAAACATGATTACATGAGAGTTATCATTTATAGTTACGTGATAAATAGTTATATTATTTCAATTCAAAATACAAAATATAAACCAAAGAATTGTAAAATTTAACAGTTAATTAAAATTTAATTGTTTTTAACTAATTCCTGGTTGATTTCTGAAGATTCTCAATAGGACTGAAATCTAGGCTCTGTGAAAGCCATTCAAGAACTTTGATTTGTTGTGATTTAAGATATTCTTTGGCAAATCTTGCAACATGCCTTAAGGTGGCTCATATAGAAAAAATACTCAATAAAAAAAAAAAAATTTAATTTTTTTTAATATACCATTTGATTCGAAATTTATAATTCTTTCAGAAAATATATACATTTTGCATAAAATACTTAATAATATTACCTTACTTAAACTTTTTTTATTGGTCAGTTTCATTTTTTTGCTAATAACTTCTATTTATCGGAAAACTTTGGTCATGATTTTCATAGCTTTTAAGTTTTATTCTTTTTTTGAACTTCAAAACATGATATCTCGAGATTAAGAAAAGCTTTTTGGCTGAAATTTTTAGTGTATGTTCCTTAATCATTAAGATTTCAGATGTACTAAAATGATCAACTAAGAATAGTTTTATTAATTTTTATAACACAACACCCGTTTTTTATTACGTAAAAATTTGTGATTTTTTAAGTATTGCGTCCCGTTTTTGATATTTTAACTATTTTTTTATTCTTTTAGTAGAAATGAATGAAAATAATGTAATGAAGCTATAACCAAAAGGTTTTTGAGTTTAAACCAAAATTAATCAAGAAACATTGTTTTGAATTTTTTCAAATTTGCGTTTTTTCCCTCTTATTTTGTTGAAAGTTGCCTAAAATATAATTCATCTACAGTTTTTTTAATGAACTTTGAGTTTCTTATATCATCAAAAATAAATAAAAATATACATGAACCGTTGCAATTTATTATATTAAGAAATTATTTTTTTCTATATGAGCCACCTTAAGTGATTGTCTTGTTGTAAAATCCATTTGCTAGTCATTTTATACTTTGAATGTGGCAGCTTAACATTCTTTATGATGTCTATATAAACTTTCTGCTCCATCATACCAATAATACCATAATACCATGTGATGATTGGGATCCACATTGTCACAACTAAAACACCCCATAACATTTCCTCCTCCATTTTTAACATTAGGTAACTGATATTTTGAATTGAGTCTGTCTCCTATTGGAAGTCTGAGATCTAATTCTGTCACTACTGAATAGCATAAACTTTTTTTACTGAATAGCATAAACTGATTTTATCAGAGAAAATAATTTTTTACCAGTCATTAAGTGTCCAACTAAGATTATTTTTCGCAAATTTTTTTCTGGCTTTTAAATTTCTGCCATACAGATTATTTTGCTGTATTCAATGTTTAATTGTATTGATGCTACTGTTTGTGCCATGAAACTGTTGCATAATTAAATTTAGTTTGACAGCAGTCTTTTGAAGAATATTCTTAGAATACCTTACTAATAATCTATCAACCTTTTCAGTTGTAACTTTTAAAGCAAAGATTGCTTTCAATAGTTTTCTGCTTACAAAATCTTTTTACTATCTAACTTGTTCTTGGTTTAGAAACATTTTGAAAGTCAAAAGTCTTTCTGTAATTTTTTTTCCCCACAGCTTTTATAATTAATTTCTTTATTTCATTTGAAACATTCTTAACCTGAAATTCTTGTCCATGCTTTTAAAATATCACTAAGTAATTGAATTATAAAAGGTTAAAATTATTTTGGCAATTAGTTTTACTTTACTGCTTTCAAAACATCTCAAAGGCATTTAATAATAGTAATAGTAATAGCATTTGAATTGCAATTAATTGCACTAATTAATCTAACTCTTCAAATTTAAGAAGTAATAAAAATGTGATAGTAAAGAAACTGTGAAATCCTTTTTAAAACTTTTTTTGTTTTTGACTAAGATCAACTTTTAAATAGCTATCATCTATGAGAAATGCATTTTAATGAATATAACAACTATAAGGGTATTTTCAATGAAAATTTTAAAAATTGATTAACTCTCTGGATCAAAACTAAAGATTTTAATATTTTGCATACCTGCAAAATATTAAAACTATTAGTTTTTAATATTTTCCAGGGGCTTTTTTGGCTGACTCTGTATATATGAACTCGTTTAAAGACCGTGGCGTGAGAACTGTAAATATGTTTATGTATTTTTTAATGGTTTTTGTTTTTTTAGGTTGATGTTAAGGTAGAAGAAAAAAAAAGTTTTGACCTTGACGATATAAAAAAACGTCTTGCACTAATTAAAGGTAGCAACCGTTAGCATGTTTCCTAGAAGTTAGCGAAAGTAATTGTTTTTCGAAAGAGGTTTGCATGATTAGCCAACGCACTGCAGCAGCTTTGTGGATTTTGCAGATAAGATCTCTTAGTCAAACAAATTCTACTCTAAACTTAATTAATTACTTGACAAAGGTTTTTGCATTATTGTGACCAATACTTTCATATGATCGTTTTTAAATATCCCTTTACAAAATGCATTTTTCTACACATGAGTTAACTCAATATAGATGGTATATTTTTTCTAGATGTAAATCTCATAATTTTGAGCTTATTTGATCATCTATTGTATTTATAGCTTTTAGAATAATTTATTTGAAAATACTTCTCCAAAATATTATTAGCTATAATTTATTTATATGTATGTATGTATGTATGTATGTATGTATGTATGTATGTATGTATGTATGTATATATATATATATATATATATATATATATATAATTGCTCTGTTCTTTTAAGAACATTGAGCACTCTATTGTGTAGAATACTTTTTAAAGTTGTTTAAATATATATATATATATATATATATATATATATATATATATATATATATATATATATATATATATATATATATATATATATAACCCTGCTATTTAAGCAAGTGAAGTGTTGCTCTAAATAAAAAAGGAGGGGGTTGCATGTCAGGAATAAAATACCTAAAATAATCATAAAGTCTATATGAAAAATATTTCTTCATATATTCAAATCTTAGTTACTTGCCATGAAATGGTTACTTAGATTTTTTCAGCAGTTTTAAAACAAATGTTAGAGTTTTGGAAAAGAAACTGTTATTAGCAATATCTATAGACATTGAAAAACTTTTATAGAAATTATTTAAAATCTAATAAGTCGTATGCTTAATAAGATGCCAAGGGAACGTTTTTTTCCTGGTTTCTGTGCGCGAATTTCCGTATATACATATTATGGCAATTCCACCTTGCAAAATTTTTTGAAAAAAAAAATTACTATAAATGTGGAAATCTTTATATGTGAAAACAAACACATTTTTATAAAAAATAGTTAACGAAAATCTAAAACTAATTCGGGCTTTAAACATGATAAATTGGGAATAATTGTGCGAACATATACGTCACACTTGAATACAGCATGTTGCAAAAATTGGCTAAAATGTAAAGAATATAAATATTAAAGCTTAAATGTTTATGGATGTCACTCATAAAATATGGGCGCTAAAAAAGACTCAGATCAATTCACGATAAAAAAGTGTTAACTCTATATATTTTATTGCTTTGATTGAAAAAAAAAGCAACATTATTTTAAGAATTTTTAAATTACCAATCAATTTATCATTTGCTTGAGATAAAATAATTGGTTTTGTTAACATTTCTGTTTTTTTTTTTTTTTTACTCTGATCTTTAGTGAGAATAAAGTTGTGCCATTTTGGAGACCATAAACTAGCTTAGAGCTTTGGTTACAGACTTTACAGCACGTTCAATTGATCGAGAGTTTGGAAGATGTGTAAGTGACTAGACCTCTCCAGCTTCTTTTGTGTTAATCAGATCAACATGTTTAAAGAAATTGTGATAAGAGGTTCCACCTCATTTTGACATACTTGTACAAGGTTTACTAATTTAGTTTAAAGTTTATTAAATTAGTTTAAGGTTTACTAAATTAGTACAAGGTTTGTTAAATTAGTTTAAGGTTTATATGTTTAAGGTTTACAAAAAATCAAAATTATGATATCTGAATGTGAATAAAACCAATGCAACTGTGCAACCAATATGTCATTATTTATTTTATACACACTCTCATCAATTAAGAAGGGCTTATTTGGAATGTTTCCAAACAATTTATCAGCAATTTCAATTTTTTGACTTCGTATAAGATCCTTCATACCCGATGGTACAAAATGAATTTTCAACAAGCTGTTGGTTTTTGGTGTTAGTAGATGTTGTGAGTACTCTGTTTTGAGACAAATTTTTTCAATATTATCATTGTCTTGTTCAACTTGAAAAATCACAATTAACTTGAATTTGTTTATTGTCAAAAGTCATTAGATTGAGTCATAATAAACTCTTTTATAGCATAACCATAATCTTTGAAATAACTGCATGATTTCTAGACATATTTAAAACTTCAATAAATAGCTCAGTGTCCCCAATAACTTGATAAACATCAAGATATTTCGTAAAAAATTATCCAATATTGAGTTAAGCATCAATATTTCGCATTACATCCACGCATATTATACCTGGAATTACTCCATTTATTTTGTTCTCTAAGTTTTAAATAACTCAAAAATAATTTTATATGACAATCCAGCACACGTTTCCTTGAAATACTGTCAGGGATTTTTTCTTTTAACAACGAATATATGTCAAGATAAAGCTAACGTCGTTTTCAACATGGTTGGCAATCTTTAAACTATTGTCTTGTTTTTTCTGATATCATCCTGATAGATTTTAAAAAAACTTTATCAGTCATTAACATTAAATTGTATTCCTGTTATACTTAAATAAAGTAAGTGATTTTTAAAACAATATTCCTAATCAAAACTAAAAATAATAAGGTGTCCCACTGATTTACAGCTTTTATTTTTTAATTTATAGTATAATGTTGTTTTGGGTACTTCAAAATCAAATCAAATATATTTCGATAATAAGTTATAACATTTCAAGGAAATTTACAATAGTACAAGTACTTATTATTATTATTTTTTTTTTGTTCTTTATTACAATATTTAACACAATATTTACAAACATATCAATAAGAAAAATTACATGCAAAGAAATCGTTAAAAATAAATGAAAATAAAGAATAAAGATAAAGAACGCGGATACTCAAAGAAGACCATACAGGTCTTATCACCGAGAACCGCTGTTGAAGAACTTTAAACTTAGTAAATATAAATAAATAAATACAAATTTTAAACTTTTTCGTTCGTGATGCAAATTATTTGCAAATATTACGAATTAAAATAAAAACTAAAGTAAACAAGTAAATAATAAATGACTACTGTGCAAATAATGTCAGTGCAACTTTTAACAAAATTCAAATAATGGTGTTTAAATATAGTTTCTCACATAAACTTTAAATCAATATTGTATAAAAGTAAAATATAAACAAAACTGGGTACAATTAAAAGTATATAAAAATATTTTTAATTGAGAAAATTACTTTTTTTAGTTTTCTTTTGAACATATAATAATTCCATTCATGAGAAAAATCAAAATTTTTTAAAATTATTTGGTTCCATAAAACTTATGTAAAGTAAATACCTAAATATATAACAACTTTATAGTCAATGATGAAAATAGTAATAATAACTATAAGATAATAATAAGAATAACAACAATAATAATAATAATAATAATAATAATAATAATTGTAACAAAATGATAACAATAATAATAAAAGGAGAACTTCATAAATAAAGACAATAACAGCAGCAGCAAAAATTTAGTAAATAATGATAGCAACAACAAAGATTTAGTACGAAGTAGAGTAGTAGTAGTAGTAAATAGTCATAAATATTAAAAATATCAAAGTATGTTAACAATAGTTATTTGAAATAGGCTACTACAATAAAAAGATGTCTATTATTTATTATGTATTATTGCAATGTTTACCAGGCAGCAAGAAAAACATTTTTGGATAAAATTGAATATTCCAAGTACTCTAATTTTGGTTATATTTTAGCTGAGTGGAAATATATATCCCTTTTGTAGTAAAAAACATGTTAGTTTATATTATTTTGAGTTTGTTCGACATTCGAAATTCGACAAACAATTTAATAAAATACGACACTCGAAATCGGACAAATAATTCAATGAAATACAAAAAATCTTACCTGATATTCACAATATAAGTTTTAGTTTTTGCATTATGTTAAGTAATATAAAAATTTATTTAACTATGGTAAAACTTCTATAAGAAAAATAATTTATCACATTCTCGTTAGTTAAAAAACCGGCAAAGAAAAAAATTGAAAACAGTTACAGGTTTAATTCAATGTCATCCGCAAATTCAATGTTACCCAGATTGAGAGTATGAAAAAGTTTATTTTACCGTTTTGCACACAGCGCGCTATAAACATATTTTGTTCAGCTCTTAATATTTCTTTTGAAATATTAAGAGCTTGAGGGGACAGGGAAAGTGGTGTTAAGTACGTCGGCTGATTTAGAAATCCTTCCATTCCCCCTCCCCTCCTTTCATTCCCTGCCCCTCTGTGTACGTACGCATTTAGTACAACATCAATCCTTCGCCTTCCTCAACGCGTAAATATTTCAAAACATTAAAAACAAAAAAACTTTTAGTAAATTCGATATTTCTTTGTAACTTGAATAATGTTGATTTTTTAAGCTCGTGAAATTCAACGCTTTTGTTCAAAAAAGAAAAAATCAAGATTTCTGAAAAATGGAGAATAAGAGATTAAACCGCGTACGTACTCGCTATCTTTTACCCCTCCTCATTGAAGGCATTTGTACAATTTTGGGTAATTCCTCTTCCCCGTATATCTGCGTACTTACTTTATGGAAGACACCTAAAACGATTTCTGGCCAATTAAAGAACATCTCTAAAGATGTTTAAAAACTAGTTGTCTTATTAAACAACAAATAAATCTTACACAATATTTAATAGCTTTAATAGCTTCATCGCTTTAAATCCTTTTTAGCAAAAGCATTTTTAATTTTATAATAATTTAAATTTAATTTAAAATATTTTTAATATTTATGACTATTTACTACTACTACTCTACTTCGTACTAAATCTTTGTTGTTGCTATCATTATTTACTAAATTTTTGCTGCTGCTGTTATTGTCTTTATTTATGAAGTTCTCCTTTTATTATTATTGTTATCATTTTGTTACAACATTGTTTAATTGGTAAATCGCAGCCGGTGATTTTTTAAATAATGGTTGCCGAGTAGTTCTTTAAATTCAATTAAAATGCAAGCGCACTATTTGAGCTGGAGAACTCAAAACGAGTTCATTATGGCAAGTAGTGAAACTGTTTTCGCTTCTATTATCGTAAAGGTCCATACGGTCATTTATTTTTCCACTTTTGTTGATGGAACTCTGGTCGTGACAAATCACTTTCGTTCTTCGATTTGTCCGCTTAGGATCTGACAACCAAAGGATAGTAAAAAAGCGTTTTTTGAAGATAGATAGAAAATCTGGAGAAAAAAAGGGTTCTGACATTGCAAAGGAGTTTAGAGACGTTTTGGATCAGAGCCGAAATGATTTAAAAAACTGTAGGGGTCAGGGCTATGATAATGGAACTAATATATCCGGTGCATACAAAGTGCAGGCCATCACTCTCGAGAAAAATCCTCAAGCATTGTTTATGCCTCGCTGTGCAAATAGTCTCAATCTAGCTGGTGTTCATTCTGCGGAATCCTCTACTGTAGACAAGAACTATTTCGGCAACATCCAATTGTTGTATAATCTTTCTAGTAGTAACCCCATGTGCTGGAAAATTTTGACTGACAGTCAAAAGTTAAAAAAATATAAAACAGGCAAGTGGACAGTCTCTTCACCAAACATCTCAATCAAGATGGAGTGCGCGCATAGAGGCTGTACGGCCATTGTCGAAACGACCAAAAGAAATATTAAAGTCTTCGAAAGAACTCGATTTAGAAGATAATCAACTGACTTTAGTTAAGGCACTCAAAAAGTTGATTCAATCATTTGAATTTATTATCTTAACTTCTTTCTGGTTCAATGCTCTCCTATGTGTCAACAATGTTTGCCTCCTTCTTCATAAAGAAAGCATTTTTTTGGATGACGAGATAAAGTTTTTAAAGACTCTAATCAATGATCTTGACCAACTTCGTTCTTCTTGGCCCCAAGTCCTAAAAGAAGCGAAACTGTTAGCTTTATTTAGGTTTCAAAATGATTTTGCTAAGAAGTGGACAAGAAAAAAGAAAACACTTTACTGCGAATCGATGAACAGCCCACTTCCACGAAGACAAATCAAAGGGTTTTGATGTAAACGTATTTAATGTTGCTCTTGACACACTGCTCCAGCAGATAAGATACAGAACAATAAAAGCTCGATATATTTTTGTGTATATGGTGTTCTCCATCTCCTTCAAGTGATGAAAAAAAACTTAGTCAGAAAAAAATGCAAAGTCATGGCAAACCAGGACTACGTAAACAAAGAAGGAATTGATTGAAGAAATCCGTCATGTAGATGGTCTGAAGCCATTATATACTTTTGGACAAATAGAATCTCTTTTTTCTAGCAAGTTGCTCAACAGAATCTACCAGTAAGGTGTTCAGTCAATATTCCCTTCGATCTGCATTTTGCCTCGCATTTTTAATACAACCCCGGTTTTAGTGGCTGAAGGAGAGTGCTCTTTCAGTAACTTTTCTCTCATCAAATTAAAATTGCGATCAACAATGGCTGAAGAATGCCTTACTAACCTTACGGTGATTTCAATTGAAAACAACCTTACCAAGACTTAATCATCAGAAAATTTCATCTTCAGTTTCGCAAAGAAGAAAGCCCGAAATATATAATTCCATTCATTTTAAATTATTTTATTATTTTCGTTTTATCATATATAACCAAGTTCAAACATAGAGTGTCTATGTGCAGCGATAGTTAATTCATAAATAGTTTTTGTTTTAATTAAATTGTAATGTGATAGTAGACATACGGACGATAAATAGTGAAATTCATGCTTAATTTAATATACCCAGGAATCCAAAGTTTGGGGCACCGAACAAAAATTGACCTTGAGCATCACAAAATCTCTGTGCAGGCCTCAATATATTTTACAAGAAAAAATAAAAACATAAAATTTTTTCATATAACTATGACCTCTACGCCACTCATTAGCCACTGCGCATGTAAATTGGTTGTCGAAGAAAAATTCTTGCATTAACTAATACATAGTTCTCATTGGTTAACCTTTATCACTTTTATGTGCTTTAATGCATCCATATAATCTAGATGTTTTCCCAAAACGGACACTCATAAAAACAATTTTCAGATTCTACCAAAAATTTTTAACTATCATATAAAAATACAATAAACCAGCAAAAAGAATAGTTGTCATATTGACGTGGGTACCGAAACTGAGCATTATACTTAAGAGAGTTTCGTAGAGTAGGTGAAAAAACGGTTTCTTGCTATGGTAATTCTTTGCTTAACATTTTATGTCGCAATAAATCAATATTGCATGAAAATAGTTATCCTGGTGTCTATCAGTTAGATTTTTCATGTGGTGCGAGTTACGTTGGTTAAACAAGAAATAAAGTTTACACGCCTTAATGAACACAAGAACAATATAACTTAAGGTAACTGAGACGTATCGGGTATAGTTGAACACGCCCAATGTTGTAGTGGTTCAATTAACTAAATTAAACCAAAGATAATTTCTGTTATTGAATCAATTGAAATACAACGTTTACAATTCTCTAAATTGCAGGAGAAAGTCTTAAATCGCGACAATGGTAACCTAGTGATGACACGCCATTGGAGACCACTTTTAGTTAAACTTAACAAGTCTAAGTTTGTTACGTTACAACAACATATATATATATATATATATATATATATATATATATATATATATATATATATATATATATATATATGTGTGTGTGTATATATATATACGTACATATGTTGTTGTACACCCCACCAGAAAAATATCTATTCTTGACATCATCTTGAGTAACGCCCCTAAATTCTACGTGTCGAATACCCTTCCTAGTTTTTGTAATTCAGATCACCTTGTTGTAGTTAGTCAACCTCCTCTAAATCTCTATAAATCTACTCGCCCGGTTCCCCACAAGGTTGCTTACCGGTCAGGTATAATTGCTGACACTGTTGCACTGATACGACCTACCAATGAAATACAAGTTGCTTGCAACAACTTTAATTATTTTATACTCTCTGCCCAAGACATCTGCCAACCACTAAAATCAACAACGCTCGTTAATCTTAAGCCTTGGATGACACCACTTATTCAAGGCCTTATAAAAGAGCGTCAAAAACTCTTTTTCTCCGGGTACTACAAAGAGTGGAAAGCACTTCCAAATCGAATTAGTAAACTAATTACCAAAAGGAAGAGAATCTATAACAGGCGCTTCACTATTGGAAAAACAGATTTTTGGTGTGAAATCAGTCTTGCTGATAAAGGTAAAATCACCACCCCTATCTCTGAGACACTAGCAAACCAATTAAATGATCATTTTCAAAGTGTCTGGACTGGCAAGAAACAACCCAAACTCTCATGCTTCATTAACCGAGAGGTAAACCCGCCTACTACCCCCATTTTTACCCTTAATAACATTGCCAACCAACTCAGCAAACTCAAACCAGGTTCCTCAGGACCAGATGATCTCTCTCCATTTTTACTCAAATCTGCTCGCTTTGAAATCGCCTCATCACTCTGCATCCTATTTAACCGCCTCATAGAAAACAGTTACCTACTTGACCAATGAAAATCAGCAAACATAATACCGATTCCAAAAATTACTAACACACACTCGTCTAATGACTATCGACCAATTGCCATCACATCCGCATTATGTAAAGTTTTTGAACGTATTATTACCATACTCATTGTCCATCACACCAAGCACTTATGTGTCTCAAACAAACAGTTCAGTTTCCTTCCAGGCCGAAGTACGATAGACGTTATTATTCAAATTATAGAGGACTGGAGTCATGCGAAAGATAACAACAAATCAATTTATGCAATATTCTTTAATTTCGAAAAAGCTTTTGATCTTGTCAGTCATGACAAGTTACTGTTAAAGTTAGTGAACATTCTACATAGCTGGCTCACCTCTTGGATCGCAGCTTACTTATCTAACCGTCAACAAAGAATTAAAACAAATGATCACACCACCGACTGGAAATGTATTGAAGTAGGTGTACTTCAGGGTAGAGTACTAGGTCTAATCCTGTTCATTTTATTTATTTTCGACATTACCGTCTATCTTCCACCTGAAACCATCCTCGAAAAATATGCTGATGACATACTGACCTATATAATTAATGATAAAGTTCCTACCAACCTACCTCAATATATTGTTGATGGCGTCGCTCTTTGGTCTAAGGTAAACGAAATGAAACTTAATGACCCGAAATGTAAAATCATAAGAATTATTCCCAGATGCTCCTCAATAATACTGAACTTGAAATAGTCAGTAACTACAAATACCTTGGAAACATGCTCAATGAGAATATTGATTGGGATGAACAATGGACAAGAGTTCACAACAGTATAAAATCAGTACCATATCTGCTCAAACGTCTTAAGCAAATTGGACACACTCAGCCAAACCTTGTACGGGTTTACCGATCTTACGCTATTAGCCACTTGATATACAGTGCTCCTATTCTCACTTCGTGCAGTGCTGCTGCAAAAAGAGAGATCTAACATTTTCATAAAAATGCCCTGCAAATTATTGGAATTGATGTAACCAATTCAAGCATCTTCAATATTATTTTTGACATTGAAGAGTTACTTGACAGGATCTGTATTAATATACTCAAAAAGATCCTTACAGACCCATACCATCCTATAACCACTAAACTAACTCAAACCAACAGCAGAAACCCGTAGATTCCCGTATGCTCTTAACACCGCAAAAACTACTACTTACCAAAAAACTTTTATTCAAAAATATCTCTGTATCCTTCGTGATGGCGTCAGTGACCTCTACCTCCCAAGCAATATTAGAAGCTCTACTGCCTTTTCAATGCATAAATAATATGTTCCTCCCCTGTATTCCTAGCAAACTTTTAATATTAAAGGACAGATAAAATTGTACAATTTATTACTTGTAATGCTATTCAATTTTAAATAAAGATTTATAAAATAAAAATAAAATAAAAAAAATTATATATATATATATATATATATATATATATATATATATATATATATATATATATATATATATATATATATATATATATATATATATATATATATATGTATGTATGTATATAATTTTATTCTTAGTTCTAATCTTAATTTTGTCATACTCATATTTGCCGTTTGGTAAGAGCTGTCCAAAAAAAGCTTAAATCTTAATTTTTTTTAGGCAATGTTTTTATAATTAGATTAAAATATTGTTTGTTGGCTTCCAATACCTCGTCAAATGCTATAATAAGGCCAGTATTGAAAAGTCGTTTTTCAAAAGGAATTTTTTTTTGTAAACTAAATTGGAAATTCAAAAAAAAATTAAGATAAACGTTTAGAAGGGGGAAAAAATACCTAACATATTAAAAAAAAATATCTATTTAATTTTGAGAAAAAACGATGTTAGTAAAATTCTCAATTTTTGGTTATAGGCATTTAAAACTTGTGTCATGGAAACATTGGTTCCTTCCGTGAAATAAGTTTCAATGACTGTAATGCAATATCTTTACCTGAAACTAAATAGGTCATTATTGGTAGCATGTTAGGTATTATTGCCCCCTTCTGAACGTTTTTATTTTTTTTTGAACTACTTATTTAGTTTATAAAGATCATTCCTTCTGAAAAAAAAGAGTTTTCAATCCTGCCCATAATTAATCAGTTCTTCAGCCATTTTACAACATCACCAAGTTAGTTTTAGCTTACTTGGAGATATTGTAAAACGGTATTTTTCCTAGTGTTGTATCTGAAGACAATTTTAAAATTTTCTAAAGGGTCCAAACAGATATAGGTTGAACATTTAATCCAGTTAGTAGGATTATATTGTAGGTTGTTTTTATTTTTATTATTATTTATATTTCTTGCTTAATCGTAATACTTAAAACGTCTCCAATGTCTTATAAACACAATAAAGTCCAAAAAAAAAATCCAATAAAATCCAAAAACGTAATTGAAAATCCAAAAAATACTTTGTTTGAACTTAGTGGGATATTGATTAAACTAGTATGTTTAATATTTTTTCTGATATACACTGTTAAAACCAGTCAATCCACATCTTTTTCTGATAATTTCAAAATTTTACTGTGATTTTCTTTCCCCGCTCAATTGTTTTTAGATTATCGCTTGCAAGTAAGCTCTCAAAATAAAGTTTATTTATTTTTCCGTTTTTCCGTTTCCTCTTCGCTATTTAATTACACAGATCTTGAGCATTTTTTTGAAAAACATTAGACGCATATATGAAAAAATTGATACATAGTGCTTCATAGCAAACAACTTGGGATATTTGGTTCCTAAGCTAATATCGAGGTGCTTTTTTCTGATAAAGTTCCTTAGTGTATCTTTGGTGTCGAACAATTTAAATCCATAGGCTAATAATAGGAATTTTAAATAAACACAAACCTATCCACCAACAATTATCCACAACAGCCGTGACCCAGTGGTTTAAGTACTGGCTCAGAACCCAGAGGTCCGAGGTTCGATGCCAGCTCTAGCCCAACAAGCGACATTGGTACGGAAGGAGGCATGAACCTCTTGTTAAATGCTCTCCCGTGATGCTCTGTGATAAGATCGTAAGAATTTCTGGGAGCACCTAAAATAACTACCAAAAAAAAAAAAAAAATTCTAAAATATATATTCTTAAGTTACGTTTAACTTAAAATGATGCCCAGTATCGGTTGTCTATTGGATTAGATATCGTTCCGTTTGGAAAAATAACACCATTATACGTTAAACGTATAATGGTGTTTAACTTATGTTAAACATTAACATACTTTTGTAAACTTTTTTTTAAAAATATTACGGACCCAATATATATATATATATATATATATATATATATATATATATATATATATATATATATATATATATATATATATATATATATATATGTACAATACTGACCAAATTATTACGATAATTGAAAAAAATATCAAAAATAGACTTTTCTTGTACTTTTTGTCATTACAATGCATTATAGTAAATAAGTATTATACTTTATATCATTCCTGGGACCTGGACCTGTGGAATTTCAGTGCCTGCATATTAGATTTTGTGCTTAGAAAATTTAAAAAATACGTCGGTAATGTTCTTAGGTATGAATATTCATTTTTTTAAATTATTTATAATTAGGCAGGGATTAATTTACAAGCAGTCAAGCCACCAAAAATAACTCGATTTGAAACCAGACCATCAACTTAATGTACATTGTCTTTGTTGTTTAAATATTTTTTTATTTACTTTAGTAGCAAACAGAAAAAAAACTTACTTATCTCCCCGTAAAAGGGGTCAGATAAAGGTTCTCTTGGATAATACAGAGCTTACTTAATGTCAGATAGCTTTAAAATGTGAGGTGACTCAGAGCATCGTGTCAAGCATAAAAAAGAACATGTAGTATGGCTCAACTGGTACGCCAAAACGTAAAGAAAAATGAAAAAAAAGTGGATGTCTTCTCAAGAAGAAGATCGATCTTTGGCAAGACTCTCTAAATCTAACCGCAAGATGACATTACGCAGATTGATGGTTTAAATGGACACTTTAGGTGTTCAGATGAGTAGCAAGACTGTGCAAAGAAGATTAATTGAAGCTGGTTTGAGGGCATATCGACCGAGAAAGAAACCACTGCAATTTTGAATCTTCAAAATTGACAAAATCGACAAAATCGACAAAATCGACAAAATCGACAAAATCGACAAAATTGACAAAATTGACAAAATCTTCAAAATTGCAATCTTCAAAATTGACCACTGCAATTTTGAAGGAAAGATTACGAGGCAAACAATTTGCCTCGTAATCCTCGAGGACAGTAAAGAACTGGAAAATGGCGAGTTGTCTAAATTTTTGATTATTTCCATACTGTCCAGAAAAGTAATTTGTAAATTTGATAAGCGACAAAAATTAAATTAAACTTAATTTAAATTACTAGAATAAGATTAATTGTAATAACTGCAAGCCTACAACAGTAGTCTGTGTAATTCACTGTATATGTGTATGTGTGTGTTTAAGGTATGTATTTTGAATGAATCAACACTGGAAATATTGGACAACAACTGCCGCTATGTAAGAAAAAGACCAGGAAAAGAATTTCTTCCACAGTGTCTGGTACAGAAGGTCAAACATCCGATTAAGATCATGATTTGGAGCGTGATATCTTTCAAAGAACCTGGACGTCTATACATTGTAGATGGCAAGATGAGTGCTAAACAGCACAAGAAAGTTACAAAAACTTGTCTGATTTCTCAACTATGGGACGGACTGCATTTACATGCAAGATGGGGCACCCTACCATATGGCAAACATTGTCTAGGATTGCTTTTTGACATGGTATGGAGGTGATGCCCTCCATACCATGTCAAAAAGCAAGTAGTCCTGATATGAACCCAATTGAAGGGTTATAGCACAATTTTAAATACAGAGTAAAAGAGGTCACCACCACTAATAAACGTGACCTAATCGAACGCATTGGTCATGTATGATTTTACAACCCGGATATTACACAGTTAATTTCAAAATACTATACAAATATGCAGAATAGAATTGCAGCGCTTATAAAAGTCAAGAGTGGTGCAACCAAATAATGAAAACATATGGACAATGAATGAATTGTTCACAGTACATGTATGTTTGCTGAATTTGGGCTTATATATTGAACATGAGAAAAAAAAAAGCAGTTTTAAGTTTAAAAAAACAATTTATTTGTCAGGTTTCTCAAGCACCATATATTCTTTTTCTGGAACGGCAAAAGACAACAGTTTGTTAAGGATGTTGTTCTTAACTCGGTATCTAGATCTCTATCAGCAAGAGACAAAACCACAGGGTGGGGAGCTAGATACCAAGTGTAAAGTAGAAGGTTCTTGTTGAGAATTTTCCGAATATCTGCATAGGCTTCGTAATCATCTGACATTTGGAGCTGGTAAGCTATATTTAAAGCTCTTAGTTCATTTGAAAGAGATTGAGTTGCCATAGGACTCTTCAGAAAAAATAGACCATGAAAAAACACAATGTAATTTGTAGCAGTGTTTATGTTCTTGAGAGTAGCAGGCACTACTGCACTAAAATTTTAATTTCAACTGCAAGTTGGTGCAAAAGAGTTCCTGGTCTAAATGCATCCTGAGACCATTCAAATTTGACAACTCTTTTAATTTTATTAACTTCTCTATGTTTGCGGCCATAGCTTCTGAAGTAAAACATAGAGGTGTTAGCTTGGACTTTTTGTTGTACCAAAAACAAGCTCCATGACATGCAACACATGACTCTCATATATGTGATGTCTGCACAACAGCCACAGAAAAAGCCTCCTCAAAGCATGAACAATAGCATTCCTTATAGCTTCTTTGTTCTTTCCTTTGTTGCTAGCTGTGTTCTCAGCAAACACTCTAATGATTTGATCTGATAGTATTCAGAAGTACTTTGTATATATTTGCTCATAGTATTCAGAAATACTTTGAATGGCTATAGCCTGGTCGCTTCCCTTGGAGTTTTTAATATTTGGTATAAATTGAAGTTATATTAATTTGATCATTCATTTCAGATGAATTTTTATTGATGAAACACAGTGTTAAATGAAAAAAAAATTTGTCAAGTAATTTTCCACTAATTTTATATATATATATATATATATATATATATATATATATATATATATATATATATATATATATATATATATATATATATATATATATATATATATATACAGTGGTTTTCATAAATTTAGACGCGAAATTGAGAATAGAAATTTTTAGTTTAAGACAAAAAAAGTTATTCATAAATTTAGACGCACGATACATTAGGAGGCGTAATTTATGAACCAATCAATATTTTGTGTATCCGCCATTTTCTTTAATACAACTAAGAACTCTTCTAGGCATTGACTCAACAAGAGTTTCGCACATCGTTTCTGTGACCCTATACAAGTTCTCCTTAAGGACGTCCTTCAGCTCGCCAAGTGTGGAAATTTGAACCTTTGCCAATTCACGGTCAATCCAAGCCCAAATGTTTTCAATCGGGTTCAAATCAGGTGAGTATGGAGGCCACGGTATTATCTTGATATTATTATTGTTGAACCACTCCTTTGTATAGTATGCAGTATAGTGCAGTAGCGCCATCTTGTTGAAGTTTCCATGGTTTATCATTGAGCATAAGCAGGTCAATTGATGGAATTAGGTTGTTTTTTCAAGAACTTCTACGTATATTCTAGAGTTGATTTTTCCGGTGTATGTTTGGCACATACCAACATCTTTGTAATTGAAGCATGGCCAGATTCCTATCGAGCCTCCTCGACTTTGTAAAGTCGGTGTACCTGGCATAATACTTTTTGTGAGCCATTCTTTTGACTGTTATGTTAGATTTGCGATTGATAGACTCAAAGTTACTCTCATCACTCCACATAATGTTTTTCCATTGTTCTATTGTCCAATACCTCCTTTCACGACACCATTTTGGTCTCCTTTGTTTATCAAATGGACGCAGGAGCGGTTTTTTTAAAGCAGAGTAGACTCCAATCTTGTATTTGATAAGTATTCGGCGGACTGTGCTTTGAGAAATAGATGTATTTCGCGTTGTTTTGAATTCTGTGGTCAATCCTTTGTAACTAATTTTTGGATTAGCTCTGACAGCTCTATTAAGGGCACTATCATCCTTTCTGGTGGTTGACAAAGATCTACCTGGCCTCGTTTTCTCGCTAGCACCACCAGTATGAAGAAAGTTTTGCTTCGTTGCCCGAACGTATTTCTCAGAAACTCCAATTAACCTGGCAATTTCTCTACTACTTTTTGGTTCCTACTTTAATGTGAGCAATAATTTGCCATCTTTCACGTTGAGTGATACGTCTTTTGCCCATTTTTCGCGTCTTTTTAGTACAAAACTAACTTAACTTTTGTTTATTTATTAAATAATAATTAACTAATTCCAGGTAAGTCATATTTATATAAGGTTTTTTGACAAAATCAATTGATTTAGGCCTATTAATGAGAATTATGGGAAAAAAACTACTAATTAACTATCAATTAACAGGATATTAGACTTTTTTGATTGTGCGTCTAAATTTATGAATAAAATAAAATCAAGCTTATCAATTAACTTTTTTGTGTTAATTGGTATAGAATTAGTATTCTTGTAAGAAAAATGAAGGTATTCTATAATAGAGTTTTACTTCCTCTATTAAATTTTATATCAAACATAGCGGTAGCACTTTTTTTTTATTTTTATTTTAAGTATTTTCTTACATATATGTAAAAAAAATGAGTGCAAACTAGGTTTTAGAATCAGCTAGCCACAAACTAGGTTTTAGAATCAACTATGACGTTAACAACATCTCTCTCTCCTTTTATACATAGTCTATAACCCCCCCCCCCCCACTACATTTTTAAAGATTAAACCTTAAGTGACCCCAAATCATAAATAATCGAACTTCCCATAATAGTCAAGTATGGCATAGCAAGGTCTTGCGTTAAGCAAGGAAGTATTGAAATATCTAAGTTTTATTAAACTATAACTCTAATATCATGATGCTTTTATGACAGCAATTTTTTTTTGTAACATTTTGATTGGTAGGTAACACTGGAGTCTTAAAATGAAACTCAAACTGAAATTATATTTTTTATATTAAACAGTTTACAATAATAAAAATGTTTATTAACGGAAATAAAGTATTAAACAGATTATCATGAAAATTTTCTTACAAATCAAATTTACTTACAAAGTTCAACTGTTTTGATCAATCAAAAACTGTCAAATTTTATATAATGGTTTAATCTATTTATAGATGATGAACTAATATATTTAAAGTTGATGAATTAATTTATTTGAAGATGTTGAATTAATATTTTAAACACTTAACTTTCAAAAGTTGTAGTTTAAGTATTTTCATACCATGTTTTGTTTATCAAACTGTTTCATGCTTCATTTCCGTAATCTTTATCTTGGTAATAATTATTTGTTGATATATTAAACAGAGTTGTAGTTTTATCTTTGCGATTTCAATGTGAATCGTATTTCTGCAAAATTTAACAGTTATAAAGAACTGCTTTGAATGTTTTTTCTGCGCTTTCTTAGTTTGTCATTAATTTATTGGTTATGCGTTTTAAACGTGAACTATCCAATTTCTATGCAACTTGGTGCAAAACTAATCCTGTTAATCCAAAATATTCTGTAACGCCAAGGATTCTATTTTTGCCATTGTTGAAATTTATTACAGCTGAATAAATAACAATTTCTATTTTTTGTCTTCCAACCAATATAGATTTGGGTACACAAGACCAAATGATTGGGTTCAAAGCCTCGTTTACATATTGTGTTTTGCCATGCATGCACTTATCGAATAAATCATCTGCTTTAAAGCTTTAAAAATTAGATTTTTATCAACAGAGGAATTAAATTTATTGACCTATATGTCTCACCTTTGATCAATAATTGCACCAATTTCCAGTATCTCGTGAGAAATTTATGACTATCAAAAGGATTTGGTGGGTCAGTGAAATGAAAAAAAATAAACAATTTTATCTTTTTCATAGCACAAAAATTGACAATATTATTACGAATGACCAGATTTTAGTAGTTTTGCATAGAGTCAATACACTTGTAAGTATATTGACTTTATGTAAACAACTGGTAAGTTACTAGATAAATGTATTTTAGTATTTTGATAAGATTTTACAAGATTGCGCAGGGCGCTTCTGTGAGTGACCAATAGAATCGAATTTGAATGGGATAACATTATAACTTTTGTTTGAATCAGATTTTAAGGCATCATTAAAGAAACTATTGTTACGGCGTCCCAAATATTCTTTATAAATCAGACCATAGTTTAGTAATAATAAACAGCATAAGCTGATTCGATTGCCTCTCAGGATTTTATGTGATTAATTTTGCAGATGTGGTTAAGTTTCCGAAATTAGTTATTCGGGGAACCCTGTTCGTTTTCCCACAATTTGCAACCAAAACAATGACTTTGTTTTGCATCCAGACACTTGTCTCCTAAAAGTTACTACTCTATGTAGTGAAGAATAGTATATAAAACTTTGACTCATTCACAACTTGAACATTTGACACGAATTAGGTGTAAAAACTCTTATATTTTTTAATTTTGGTCATATATTGTGATGTTACTTCAACAATTTGGACACGTCTATTCATAAAACATATTTTCAAGAATTGCAAATTATACCACCATAAAATAGTCATTATCAAGATGATGTGTTACTGCTGATCAAGACAAATGAATATTTATATATAGTTTCTTTTGAATTGAACTTAAAATCTAGAAAATGTTGTATACGTATATAGACTTACATACGTATACTAATAGTACATACATAAATATACATACATACCTATAGGATGCAATAATAAAAAAAGAGTAAACATATCTTTAGCCGAGAAAAAGTAGGTCGTATGTCTATCATTTATGTTTCTGAGCAAAATAAGGCTTAGATTTTAGTATGTAAAGGCTTTTTGCAAGAACCTTTTACTGAATATTAAAATATTTCCTAAAGTTTTATCAATTTAATGATTAGATTTATTGGCCACACACTCCACTGTTTAACAAAGACTTATTGAAAGTAACAAGAAAAAACACAAAAAAAAGACGTAAAGCCTTCTGACAATATATATGAAGCTATAAAAATATGACTTTTTTTGTCATGCTATATATTTTACTTTCACGCGCCTGTTTTTAGTTTGAAAATATGCTTTTTAGAACAATTTATAAGTAGAGCAAAGTTGATGTTTTGCCTGTAATAAGAATGAATTAAACGGATTGTATTGGACCGTAAACATTTTGAACTGTAATAGAAGCGTTGTTAGGTAAGTTTCGAAAAATGAAATGCTTCAAAGTTAAAACTTACAAAAACGGCATGGCAGGTTATTTAAATATTTTGAGAGTGAAATTAGTGTTATTTAAGATGCTATTTTTATTAAAAAAAAGATGAAAAAAATCGCGTCGTTTTAAGATCTGGGAACAAAAATGCCCGAAAAGTTCACTCCTCTCACCCCCAAACGTGAGAGAAATGAGCAAATAAAATATAAATTTTAGCATGTTACATCAATCTTAAATTTATTGACAGGTTTTTAATTTCCTTTGAAAACTTTAAGTGTTCAAATGTTATGACCATTTAAAATTTAACAACCCCCTCATTTTGGGAGGGCGGAACTTTTGCAAGGCCATAACTTTTAAACGTTTAAAGAATATCATATAAAACTTAAAACCTGTTGATAAAACTAAATTTAGTTTATATTTTATTAACTAAATGCGTTCACGTTATGGGTAGATAGAGCAAATTTTCAGGGGTATTTTAAGTGTCCAGTCACCGCAATTTTTTTCGAAAAATTCTCATTTGACAAAAGTATGAAAATACTTCAATTTAGAGTTTACACAGTGCCTGAAAATGTCATATCTTTAACATCAAAAAATCTAGCCATTACTACTGGTTTTAAGTCCAAGAATGTATTCACGCCTCTAAAATAGAAGTCATAGAAAAATCGGAGATAATTTTTTTTTTTTTTTTAAGTCTGCTTTGAAAACATTATTATTTTTATCATGCATGAAAAATAGGAAGATCGAAAAGCATATCAATGTCTGTGTTGCTTCATTATTTGCATATTTTATGAAAAGAATGAAGTATTAAAATTTTCTTATTAGACCATGTATATTGAATAACAAAGGGATATAACATATGTTATGTAAACATAAATATATATATATATATTTAAAATTAGTAAAAAACACTTATCTAACTTTTTTCTTCTACTTGAAGTTTCACAATTGCTGGATCATCAGGAAGAGAACTCTTCCTAATTATTTATTATTGCTCTGTTCTTTAAGAACATTGAGCACTCTATTTGTAAAATACACTAACATAATTTATATATATATATATATATATATATATATATATATATATATATATATATATATATATATATATATATATATATATATATACATATATATATATATATATATATATATATATATATATATAAATGCGATATATATATATATATATATATGTATATATGTATATATATATATATATATGTATATATATGTATATATATATATATATATGTGTGTGTGTGTGTATATATATGTATATATATATATATATATATATATATATATATATATATATATATATATATGTATATATATATATATATATATATATATATATATATATATATATATATATATATATATATATATATGCGAAGTTTTTAAAATGTTGGAAGAAAATATAACATAATTACATAATTATATGAGGTAATAGTTTAGCAATATCTTAATTATCTTTTTATAACTTTTAAAAATGTTTTTGATTATTTTTATTATTTTAAGTCTTTACAAAAAAAAAAAAAAAAACCAAAATATGGAGTTAAAACATAGTAGCAAATATATTAGCAGAAATAAAAAGTATTCTTGTGACACCTATAATTTTATATAGTTTATTTACTATATAAAGCCATATTTCAAAACCATCCCTGAAAATATTATCTATACTTTTTTGTATGTCCATTTATGTTAGGGTATATATGTTTTGGTATGTTTGATTTCTTCATAAAGTACCAGAAAAAACAGATTTGACGAATTACATTAAACTTATAGCTACTGTTTTTCTTATTGAAACATTATTATCACCTAATTTAAATATATTAAAAAATAAAAAAAAGACTTTATGAGTAATTCGAGGTCAAATATTAAAATAACATCGAAGTAACTTTGATTTACCGTCATCTGGGGGCTTGAACTTAAAGGCAATAAAAAATTTAAAAAACTTAAAAAAGATTAAAAGATAATCATAAGGAAAAGGCAGGTTATGTCCAGACTATAAAATTGAAGAAATAGACTTACAAATTTTAGCGGTTTTCCTCAAAGGGTCATTGTTACAGGGTGAAAATAATAAAAGAAAATTTGTAAAACATATAAATTTTACTTTTTTTCCCCTTATTCAAATTAATGATAGCACAAAATTTTGTATAAAATCATTAATACCTTTAGAATTATTTGTCAACTTAAATTACAAATATTATTTGTTAACTTGGTTGTTTTCCTGATTTTTTTATTAAGAATATTTTGGTAGCTTTAAATCTTTTATTTAAAAAACTTTTCTTAAATAAACCGTCCTTCCAATAATAAATAAATGGATTTACTAATGCCGACAACTTCCCGAAAAAAGAGGCTACATGAAGAAGCCATTGTGGCACTTTTAATGACGTAAAAGCTGAGAAACAACCAATTGTTGCGTATGGTGTCCAACAGACTACAAATGATAACACCATTATTAAAAATGAAAAAAATGCCTTTCTTTCTTTCTCTTTATACCGTTTTGTTTCATCATTATCTTTACCGTAAGTCACACAAAAATATTTATACTTTGTAGTAATCACTCGAGCTGTAAATAAACATGACGCTATAATTGATATAAGAGGAATAACAAACCCAAATGCCATCAATAAGATTAAATAAAGCTTCTCCACACTTGTTTTCGGAGCAAAATTAACTGAACATCTAGCACGCGTGTTTTCTAAGGTGTAAGAAGAAAATCCCAGAAAGGGTAAGACCGCCCAAATGAAACCATAAATCCATGAAGCAACTCCAATTCTTATAAATAGTTTTTTGTAATTAATTTGATTACTATCAAAACATAGGCTTAGCAACACCATTCTTGAAAGAGCCATTGCAGAGAGCATTGCAATTGTTGTAAACGAAGGAAAAGCAATAAAGAAGGCGGATAATTTGCACAATGTTGTAGCTTTTTGCATATTTGCATCAAAAAACAGAGCTGGTATATATCCAGCAATACTTTGTAATAAATCACTAACACATAAATTAATACACAAGATAACATAGTTGTTTTTTTTGTGTTTTTTGTATAAAAAGTATAAAGAAATACTATTAGTGAGAACAGCAACTGATGTAATTATAAGCAAAATAATTTTAACTGCATCCATAGTTTTCTAAACTGCAATTCTTTTTTTTTTGTTCATTACTATTTAAACTGCATTCACGGTTCTTCAAACTGTACTTAATTTTCTTCAAAATATTTTTTTTCAAACAGTTTTAGAACTTTAAATAAATAAGATAATTTTAAATTTTCTTGCATCCGTTATACTTTGAAGAACTTTTATAATTAATGAAATAGTTTTTAAAATTCTATGATTGCAGACAGTGTCTTGCAATGAATTTATAAACAAATAACGAAACATAGCTATAAATAATTTTTATTGCTATTGTTTTTATTTATAGCTATAAATAGGTTTGTATAGTACTGATTACATTCAAAATAATAATATTGTCTGTAAACCTAATAAATTTAGATTTGCAATTATATTGAGTCGGTAAAAAAGTTTGTTACCCGCCTATATTATCATTAACTAATTGCAAAAATGAACAAGTTTTTAGGAAAGGTTTTATGTAGTCTAAAATAAATAAACTCTTTTTTATGCAAGCAAAACAAAATTTTATTATTCTATTTGTTAAATAAAACATAAAACCTTTCCTAAAAACATGTTTTTATAAGTTCAAATTTTCTGCCTACTCAAGTGTATGCTCAAATTTGTTTAAGTACGTGCTCTATTTGCAAACAAAATTCAAGTGCATATTTAGACACACTTTGAAATGCATTAATAGTTACATACAAGTTCATATTTAATGAATTAAATAGTTACATACTACCGTATATTTTATCAGGTTCAAATATTGCCATTATTTAATCATCAGCCATTTTTAAATTCTAAAACACCTTAGAATCAGATCAAGTCACCTTTAGTTAAAAACAAGAAAAGAAAAGTTACAAACTCTTTTTATTCAAAAAAGTTGAAAAATAATTAAAAAACTTCCTTTATATGCTCTGCATCAGAAATTCTTTGTTGTACATTAAAAATTCCTGTAGAAATAGTTAAAATAGAGATCTAGTATCTCATTATTGTCTCTAGTATACAACTTCAGAAATTTTTTTCTTAAAACCTTTCTAGCACTCTTTTCTAACAGAAAGATGTACAAGAGAGAAGTCTCCTGTACATCTTTTTATCACTCCTATCTAGTACTTCACTCAAGTACTTCTTCTTACTTCTCTTTTGCAGTGCCCCTCTTTTGTATTAAGTTCTAGTTCAACTCCGTAAATCTTTTCTATAGTACTCCTCTCAAATATCTGTTGAATATCTTTTTAATCTCTACTGTGTTATTTATCGCTTGCATTTCTCCTAAGTACTTCACACGAGTACAACTTCCAAACCGTCAACAACTTCTGACAATTTTACTACAACTTTCAAAATATCAGCACGTCGCTCTCTTTTACTTGCTATACTTTTAGTTAAGATGCAGTATTTTTTTATAAAACTCGTGTAGTTCCGTCAAATATCCTTTGTGCAATCAATGTTCTAAAATGGTGTTTTTGTACTCAAAACGCTTTTTCAAGTCCTTATTTTTTCAACTGTTATCAATTGACCTTGTTTTTAAGTTAAGTTTATCATCAAAAACCAAATGGTTTGAAAATAACTATTCGTCTCCCGGTTCTTTATAAAAATATTATTGTTCGATTATTTGAAACGATTTCGGGACTCAGTAAGAGTTGTGAATAAGTCTTCGTCAATTTTGCTTTTTTAAGACATTTTTATGAGAATTTTTTTCACTGGAGACACAATTCTTTTAAAGTATCCTCTCCTATCACCTATCGCCTGGAATATTGATATGCTATAGAATTCCTTTAGATGATGGAAATAATTGTGTTTCCATTATCTGTAAACAATTTTATTGGTTTTAGCTTCATGTTTAAATAATAATTTAAACTAACCTTTACCAAAAATGAGTTTGCCGTCTATATAAGGTTTTATGGCATTTTATTTGCATTTTTTTATTCTCAGTTAATTTCATAATGATATTCTATGCTTTTTGAATGCTTTCGTTGTTTTTTTCTAGTAAGTTAGCATTGTAATTTTTTCATTTTTATCATTTAGTAATAAATTTTTATAGTTGTATTCCATAAAATTAGAAGTGAGTCTGTAACTTTTTTTTTTAATTGGAAATGCCTTGTTGTACATTTTGTAAATTGGAATTAAAAATAAATCATAGATATTATATCCCACGCATAGCTATAATATAAGACTCAAATCAATGTAATCATTTAATAAAACTTGAAATTGACTAAATCATGATTCTTCATTAAGCTATTCATTGAAGTATCACTCAATATTTTCATTGCCGCCATCATTTAATGCCTTTGATAAAGTTAAAAATAGCTGCAGTAAGTTTCTAGTGAGGTTTTTTTATTCTTTAATATATTATTTTATATATATAAAATATATATATATATAAAATATATATATATAAAATATATATATATATATAAAATATATATATATAAAATATATATATATAAAATATATATATATAAAATATATATATATAAAATATATATATATAATATATATATAAAATATATATATATATATAAAATTATATATATTTTATATATATAAGTATATTAGCAGTTCACCTATTTCCAACTTAGTAATTTTATTCCTTTTATATTTTAGTATTTTTTAACTATTAATAATTTGAAAATTTAATCTGCTAATATTTATTCATTTCTCAGAAAACACTTTTTGCTAGCATTAAGGTAAATTATTCTAAAAAGATTGAAAATACCCGTTAAAATAAAAGAGACTATAAAATGGAAAAAAACTTTTGCATTTGGTCATGCTGAAGTATCAATAATGTTACCGTTTGTAATTTTTAAAATTGACAAATACAACTTCCCGTCATATATTTCACAAAAAGGAGATCGATATTGTTGTAGACATAAATATTGCTGGAATTGAAACATAAATAAGTGTTTTCTTAATACTTCAACTCAATATAACACTTATTCCATTGTTGAGCTTCAATTGATAAACGAGTAGAACTTTTTTTAGCAAATATTTTACTCAAGTAATTACTTATAGTAAAACCTAATATGACATATTTTGCTTTGATATTTTTAACATATTGTTAGAAAACGATATATATTGACAAAAAAATGTCCACTTAATGGAAAAATACTAGTTTAACTAGGTATTTAACATTAATTAATTTATTATTTTTGAGACTTTAGTTAAAAGGAATGAAAGGTTAAAAGTTAAAAGGAATGAATACACAATAAGTGCAATTTTATTTCAATAAAATAGTTCACTAATTTACGTTGTAGTTTTTTTATATTTTTTGGTTTTCTTTTTCATTAAAAAAAATGATTACCTTAGTATAGCTAAAACCAGGGATGCAAGGTCCTATCAGTTTTAATGAACTCTGGGACTCCGGATTCCGGTACTGGTATACTTTAGATAACAAATTTATTAACTTCAAGTTTTCATTCGATAGTGGTGTAGTGGTAGAGCGTTAGCCTAGAAAACAAAAAGTTCTGAGTTTGGTTACCGTGCTCAACTTGTTTCTCCGCGCATTACCTTCTCTTATTTAATACCTTTCTAAAAATTACATAATTAGTTAAAAAACACAGAAAAAATAGTTATTAACCCTTTTGTGACAAGAGACTTAGATTGCGGTTCGAAAAATCAGTTCCTAAACGACGAATCATCCGCATTTTTGATTCATCGACACAATTGAATATTACGAAACACCTATTGCGATTGAGGAAAACTTTAAATAAGTCTCTGAAATGAAAAAAATTTCTTAAGTTGATGCTTCATTGAAGCATTGACTTAACAATGCATAAAGAAACGGTTTGACGCAGCTTTAAACTGTTTGCTAATTGCATTTGTTGATTACATAAAAATCAATTGTGAAAAATAACTAAAAAATAAATAAATTATGCTGATATAAATAAGATAGCTGTAATTTTTTTCATAGTACCGATAGGGATAACCGTATTATTCGTGGTGCCTTTTGTGGATCTGAAATTATTTTAGAATGAAATAGCCAAGAACTGCTATTATATATATCCTAAACCCTTTTCTGAAGATTTGTCAGCTCTAATGTTAGTTTTTACCTTTCCCATCCATTAAAAATATATCTAAAAATTTAGGTTTTTTCAGTGATCCTTTTGCATCTGAGTAGCAAACAGATAGTGACTTGAATACAAAGTTTAAAACTGAAAAGAAAATTTATGAGAAATTATCAAGAGACACGAACACGGAATCTGATAGTGAAATTAAAAATTACATTCATTAATTTCTTTTTGTTTTAGGGAAGTTCCAGTTTTTTGGGTGCTATACAAAAACATAAATATCTTTTGACTAGATTATCATTTTTCATCTTTTATTTTTGTTTGATCTCCACTCTAAATGCCCTATTCAATATCATAAATGATATTATTTTTATAAATTTCTCCGTTATTTATTTGAGATTAGTTAAAGAAATTATTACATTTCAACATGGCATATTCTTGATCAAGTAACCAAGATAATAAAGTATTTTCTTAAATTTTCAATATTTTGAAAGCCAGTTTTCTGAAAAAAAGACAATTTCTTATTTGTAAAATTCTGAGGGTTAGTTTTATACCATTTAAGGTAATCGTGATTTAAATTCATCATGCTCTGCAATATCGTAATGAGGTTTTATTTAATATAAATGATAAATTATGGAAACTCAAAAAATATTACAAATTTTATTCTATTTAGGTGCTCAGACACATTTGATAGACGTCAATTGCCGCACTTGTAAAATGATACTTCCTTGCTGAGTTTAAAAAACTTAAGGTGGCTCGCCCCCTTAAGTCTTTTTAAACACAGTTTAAAATAATAAATATAAAAAAATATGTTTTTTCAAACATGCTACTATGTGCTTTGAAAATAACAAAAAATACAGTTATTGTAATCAATGCAACTTTCTACCCCTTAGCAACCCCATACCAACGGTAAAAACAACTAATATAATTATTGCTTCTTCAAAATGTTCACTTTAAGTTTTGAAGTATTTCTCAGTGTTAGATCTATTATGCTTTTCTAATGTCCTAAAAAATATGCTCTATTTCATTACTCTAATGAAATTTAACTGAAAACTATCTGCCTGAGTTTAACTTTTCCATCTGAAAACCTAGATATGACAAACAAAAGAATATCTAGATATGAGAAACAAAAGAAAACTATCAACCTGGATATAACAAAAGAAAGAAATTTAGAAATTTAAAGAGAAAATATCAGAGGAAGGAAATAGTTGAAGCAAGCAATCAGAAACATGTCCTGACGTTAGTATTATCTTTTTCCATCTCCACTTTGAAAAAGTTGATTTATTGATAGTGTTGTGTACCTGAGAATAATATTTTTCTTCTTGAAGTTTCTATATTGAAGTTTTATAAGTAAAAAAAGTTGCAGAGAAAACAAAAGTTATAAAAAAGATTTTATATTACCAAATATTTTTATTTCAATAAAATTGCCTTACAACACAATACATATAAAAGTTTAAGGTTAGCGAATGGTTAAACTTCTACCATCATTTCAATTTGATGCTTGCATGAACTAACGTTTGGCACTTTTCGGTTTCCATATTTTTCTGCCTGTCAAGCTGATAGATTTAGCAATTACAACCAAGTCACCCAAAAATAGTAAAAAGTGAAGAAATCGTAAAATAAGTAAAAAATTGAAACCATAATAGCTAAAAGTAAAGTAGTTGTAAAATAAACTATAAAAGTAATAAGATTAAATAAGAAAGTAAAAGATTTATCTCTTCTACATTAATTAATACATGTTTATACATATTATAAGGAATAAACTGCAACTGATTTTTCAGTTTGTTTTTCCCCAATTCAAGATGGTTAATTTTAAAACGTCCCAGGTAGTACCACGCTCAACAATACTTTTAAGACGGAGTGACGTCACGCCGACTGGATGGATATCTAGATTTATGTATTTATGCATATATAGAATTATATAAATACTTAAATATAATTATACGTATATCATTCACTTGTACTTCAAATGATATAAATATAAAATAAATAATGTAAAGCATATATGATTCGAGATCCTTAAATCTACTATTAATATAAAATTAATAAGTCATAGGTTATACCTCGTTGAAATATAATATTTGCTGAATGTTATAACCTATGATAATATTCATTATTAAATAGTATATGATAGTATAATCTATAGAATATAGTATAACTTATGACAGTATATTACATAATATAATAATATTTGATTTTATTTTAAAAGTAAGTAAATGTTTTTTGAGGATCTCAAATCATTTGTACTTTATAATATAAAGTATAAATGATTGGAGATCCTCAAAAAATATTTACTTACTTGAAGTAAAGTTTTGTTTTAAAAGTAATACTTTTAAAATCAAATCAAATATTATGATATTATGTAATATATTGTCATAAGTTTTATATATATATATATATATATATATATATATATATATATATATATATATATATATATATATATTTATATATATATATATATACATATATATATACATATATATATATATATATATATATATATATATATATATATATATATATATATATATATATACATTATATTATTTATTTTATATAAATTAAATAATATAATATATAATAATAATATAAATAAAGTATAAATGATTTGGTACCTCAAAAAATATTTACTTATAAAAGAAATCAAATATATATGCTAGTACAATTCGTTTTGCAATAAAAGATTTCTTATTATTCTTTAATGAATTCCAATAAAATTATAACAAATATAAATATATAAAAAGTAATAAGGAAACTGACATTTATTAAAAATTCAAAGATTTTCATTTTTATTAATTTTTTTATACTTTACTTAAGAATAAAAAAACTAATAAAGATAAATATGAACGGCATCACCGGCGCAGTGATACTGGTCATCAGCCAATAAATCCCATGCATGGACCAAGCATGGAGAGTTTGATGGGTAGAGTGTATTGGGCATTATTAGAAAAGAGTAGACTCTAGTTTGCGTCAAATAACTAAAGATTTTAAAAGCAGGTTATTTAGTAATGATTTAAAAATATATGGAAAAGGAAAGTTGACTGATAAATTTATTAACACTTTGTAGAACTTTTTTGGAATCCCAGCTAAAATTGACATACAGGTACCGTATGAGTTTATCTGGGCTTACAGAAATGGGATTTTGACAGGTATTTGTTTTGGTTTCCAGAAGGGTTCCATATGGTTGAAAAATCAAGGATATTTGCTTGATTGCCCAACCAGCCAATATATATGGATATTGGTTGGCATATCTGGTATGGCATATATTAGGTCAGTTTTTGTGGGATCTGTCTAGAATCCGTGTTGAAATAATTTATGATTACCAGAAGTTAATACTGAGGCAAATATAAAAAAATATGTGTTATTTATTTAAACAACTTTATAAATTATTTATGTATTTATTTATAATTATAGTTGTTCTATTATTTTACGCTTTTAATTAATATTTTTGGCCTATACATCATAAAAATTATTAAATAAATTTTTTTTTTTAATTTCATTTATTTTCAGGGCCGAAGACACTGGTTGTGGGAGGGGGTTTAGTGGGCATTTGTCCCCACCCCTCTCTTTTCTGAAGGATTTTTTTTACCCATTTCTTTTCTAAAGGATTTTTTTTTTATTAGAAAATTCTGGATATAGAGGATTTTTAGAATTTGACGATAGTGCCCCTCCACTTGGAAACCTGTGTTGTCGGCCATAATTTTTCGGATTTGTTAAGTTTTATTAATAAATATTTTTTGTGAACATTTAAGATATTTCATGTTTTATTTTATTATTAAAACATTAAAAAATGGTCATAATGCAATCCATTAAATCTTGATAAAGTAAATAAATTAACGCATATATGTTAGCATATCCTCTATTTTAAAGTAACTCATAACTAAATAGTGGTTTCTTGCGATCTTGTTGGAAGTAAATTAGAGATTAAAAATATATAAATATATGTTAGTATTTAATAAATAGTAAATGTAAATATAAATTATTATACAAAAATTATTACCATTTTTTTTTAACCCTTTCTATCAACTTCTGCTAAACCTTATAACTTTGCCGGAGCAAGGTATGGGGCTGGGTTTTCAAAAAGTCTAACTTTTAGCCGAAGACTGGGTCGGGCCCCGGTCACTTCCTAATTATATTCTGGTGTTATTTTTTTAGAAGACACTTTGCCTAAAGAATTGTGTGTAAACTTTCTGTGCCTGCCAGTAGATATTAGAATACTTATTAATCCATCCTTATATAACATCTAAATATTTTGTATCTAATTTTTGCATATTATATGTAGGGATGCATGAATTTCAATTTTATGTTAGCCAAAATTTGCTTTAAGTGTTTCCGAATTTTTCACAAAGCGTCAAGGTCATCCTCTGCCTTAATGATATTAGTAAACTCGTTGATGGTTTAAAAATAGGTATAGTGGTTTTTTATTATTTTCATATTTCAATAATTTCAGCATAAAATACACGTAGGTATTTACAAACATATGACATTTAAGACAAGCCGAAAAAGTTGATCAAAAAAGAAAACAAAGTTATCATCAAAGTAACAGTTTGTTCTCGACAATTTTTAAAACGTCATCAAGAAAAAAATTGATGACGTTTTAAAAATTGTTCTCGACAATTTTTAAAACGTCATCAATTTTTTTTTTAATTCTGAAAATTTTAGGAAATTTTATAGATAGGAAGATATGCTTAAATCGCTGGCAATTTTGGTAGTAGATTCACTTTTTCTGAAAAAAAGTAAATACGTCGTGAAGGGATTTGATTCTGATATGTCACGTGACAATTAAACTAGCTTTTGATTAAATTTTTAAAAATCTGTATTGGTTTGGCAAAACCAATATTTATAATTGAGCCCATGAGATGCAAAGTGATAAAAGTCACCTTTTTCAATATTTTGAGCTATTTCCACCAATGGTTAGCATTTTGTTTATTCTATTACATGGCAGAGTGGTATAAGTCTAATGATATCGATAATGACGCTTTTTTTATTTACTTCCTCTAAAACAGTTTGATGATTTATGATATGATGTCAACTAAATGCCTCTGTATCTCAAAACGAGATATGAGATACCACTATGCATCTCAGGGGTTCAATTAATATATTTAGTAGCATTGCTGTTTAAATAGATATATGATGCCATTGTTAACCAGTTTTATTTTATTTTACCTAAAAACACAAACTTTTGAAAATTATTTACTTACACCACCAACCCCAACTATCACACACCAACCCCCCAACTTTATATAGACCCCTAAATATACCCATTAATCTTTGCTACTCAGAGACAGTTGATTCTTTCTTTAATATTCAATTGATCACTAATTTATCAACAAATAAATTGGGAGTGTCATTAATTTATGTTGGTTATTACAAAAAACTTATCCACTTTTGGTGGGTGACAGTGGCAGAGGCATCCTTTCCAACATCTAAATCATTTTGTATTTACCCGAACTACTCACAAAATGTTTTTATTTTTTTCAGCTTTCAATTGATACCAAATTTATGTAAATTGGATCATTTTTACGGAAGTTATGATTAAGTTGATAATTACAAATCGCGTTCACAACATTTTTCAACTTCCCGATATAAATTTTGTGCATAAAAAACTCATAACTTTCTTAAATGACATCGAAAAATAAAAAATTAGGTACCATTTTTTTAGTTAAAAACTACTTTTAACAATATCTTTGATTTTAACACCACACGTATAACGTCCATTTATTGATACACTTGCCACATGATGTTCGAAGATTTGGAGTGCTAGACAATATATCTTCTTTTCCTTTTGAAAGTTATTTAGGAAGGCTTAAGAGATTAATTCGCAGTCAATAGTCTCCCATTAAACAGATTGTATTTAGATTGTCAAAGGGCCACTGACAACATTCTGAATCAAATGACGTTGATTTCAATTCTAAATTTAAAAAAGTACACTACAAAGGTCCAGTTTTATAGCCATTATGCCACTTCTCACAATTTAAACAATATTTTGGTTCTCAATTCCTAGTTTCTAAATGGAAAATGGAAACAACTGCTTTGCAATAGACAAAAAATTTTGTTTAGTTAAAAATATTCTTGCTGAAAATTATTTAAATGACACTGATGCTTTTGTTTTTTATGTAGAGTTTGAGCGTAAGGAGCCTTTTTTTACAGATCCATTTGACTCATCTTTACTGTCTGTTTTCTATGCTGAATAACTTTTATATCTTGAAAAAATTTATTCTTTGAGAAAATTAAGAACTAAATATTTTCTGTTGCCACATAAAAATGGTTTTGTTGTAATCCCTCAAATGCATTTTTACTTAAGTTAATATTTTGTATAAAAACTTGAGTCCTAATAAATTAATACATAATAAATAGTTTATATATTAATGTAAATATTACAGTTTTGTATTTAATTAGCACTTGTTATAGTGTAGTCAACTTGAGGGTCAACCTGGACAAAATTTGTAAAAAGCAGTGTTTGGTACCGTTAGAACCGCAATTTTATGTACATTTTGCAGAAAAAGAAATACAAATGCAAAATGATTTTATTCAAACAAATTGAACCACTTGTCAAATATGTTTCTATCTTCTACTTCATCGACGTTGTCTCCCTTATCGTTGTTATTAAACAAAGACATTGAATTGTGACATTCTATTCCATGAAACTGTATGCAAGCACTCATGCACCTAATACCATGCCGTTTACAAGGACAAGCGTTGTTGCTAGATTTCTTTGTTGTAATACTACAGTTACATCGGATAATGCTAAGAATGTGCTCTGGTGCTGCAGCCTGAAGCCTGAAGCGAAATAAAATTTTTGAACTTATTTTACACATCGAATAACATATAACATAACATAAGTTACTCAATCAACTTTTATTTTTCATTACCTTATCTGTCATTATTTGGACCAAGATATTGCTTTGATTTCTCCATCCCCACTCAGTTGGTTCAAGTTCAATATTCAACCATTGCAAAATCTGCAAGTGCACTCTTAAAGAATGATATCTTATAGCATCTTTTGTTGGTGGAAGTCTTACTGGTTGAATTTTTTTAAAAGATGATGTTGTCATTTGCATATACTTATATTTTCTCATCAATATAAGGCTTTCTTTTTCGTTGTTTCCACCTAAGGTTTGATTTCAAAAAAATATGAAAATAGTTTTATTTTTATGCGAATCTTTTTTTATCAAAATTAATCTTTTAAATGCTCTACATTACCGTAAGCTTTTATAGCAAATTTATTCCAGCAGATGAAACTTGTTCTTGCGTTGCAAAAGGGTCGTTGAATACCAGACAAACCTTTTTAATTAAAATGCTGTTTTGTTCTACTAGCTTCATGGCAGCAGTTTTTCCTTGCCAAAAACATGAAGATGTAGTATCACATCCGCCCCAAGCATGAATAAATAGTAGATTGCTTCTTACATGAGTTGGCAATAGTGAAATGCATTCTTGCACACAATGTTTCTTGCACACTGATCAATTCCATGTCTTTTTTGATGCCTTTACGAGCTTCATGGCGTATAAAAATATTGCTCATTGATGGCTGCCACATGTTTAAAAGTAAAACAAGTATGTCTGTATCATAAGCAACAACGGTAGTATGATTTCCTTGGCTTGCATTTTCAAGACTTTTCAAAACTATAGTTTTATCAGCGTCATCTTCACATCTAGTGCAATCATGACCATGTAATATCAAAGCACTTGATAAAGAGCTAATTAAATTAGCTTTGTTGTTTTTATTTGATAAAAAGTCGGCTTGCAGTTAAATTCCGCTTGATGATGTAGAGCAAGATCTGGAAATTTTACTTTTACTCGTCTTTGGTGCTCATGATCTTTCGTCGAAAGTTTGTAGCCATCAAAAACCACAGTTGTATTTTTTGCATATTTTCGGTCAATATAACTGCAATACTGTTGAACTATATCACCAAATGTAGAAGGAATTTTCCAAAGGACATTGTGTAGTAATGCTCCCCCGTCTAAAACATAGTTGGTTTTGTTTGGCTCATTTGATTGTTCAGTTGAAGAATTACTTTGAAGAACTTTACTAAGTAATGCTTTATTAGATTTCCTCATAAGACCATCTTTAAAAAGCGATGTTGGTTCAGGTGTTAACTCATACTCAAAGCAACTTGTCTTCTGATCGTTTAGCTAACATGATAAGTCTTTGAAAGAGAATAGTTGGGTTCGCATGAATTGTTTCATTATTAACTTAAATTCCGGGGTGTAACGTTATAAGACTTTTAGCTTTTTCAAAACCTTTTACAACAGCTTTGTTAACAACAACATTGTCAAGAGCCATTTGAATCTTTAATCATATCTTTTCGGCATCATAACAGTTTACACCACCGCTTTCAGCGGCAGTTAATCCCGTAAAAATGCATCGCAGTCTTGGGTCTTGGCAATTAAATGGGTTATACCGACGAAGTTGTTCTATTATGACTTTAAGATCTTTTTCATCCCTAGTTTGTCGTGCATCACTACACTCTGTGTGTTGCAGACTGGTTGTATAATCTTGGTTAGTGACCATTGTCATAGCTTCATGAATATGCATCAGTTCATTGTCATGAACTGATGCACATTCATGCATAGTATTGACCCAAAGATCTCTAGTACTTGTGGCCATACCTCTGCCATGTGTTGGCCCTCCTCTGCTTTTAATCGTTTTCATCATACTTTGTTCTATGAATAAATCAGGCCATAAACCTGCCTAATAACGATTACTTCTTCTGATACAACAATATCCGGTCTTACGGTACTGTATATATAGTAAAGGGTGATCAAGTTTTAAGGATAGTATTTTTTGAAGGTATAAACGTGCGCTCTAAGCATAATTAATGTGTCCTGTTGCTGCAAAAAGATTAAGCATTAGTCTCATAGCTTCTAAATGTTCATCCCAGTTACCAGTCCTTTCTGCTCGTATAAACATTTTGATGATGCTAACATAGTAAAGATACTGAATCCAGAGTTTGGCTGTTTTTGACTGTTTTTCTAAATATATTTTTTGTTTATCCCGTCGTTTTTGTACTACTTCAATTATTGAAGATTTGTTGACATCATTTACTTGTCTTGATAGATTCCTTCTAAAGCAGATTGATCATATGCTTCCAAACTTTCTAAAAGAAGTGTAGTCATGGCTGACTCAACTAAAAAGTGTGCACAAAGTGCTCGTGCTACTGTTTTACCAGAAATTATATGGCATACTGAATTCTTTGCATATATTGGTTCTAACAGTCATTCAAATCCTAAACCTTCCATGATTGTCCCAATTGATCCAAGAAAACTCATTAAAGTATGAAAACCCCCTTAACGAACAACTATACCAAGATCTTGGGAATTTGCAATTTCAAATGCCTTTATCCATAAAGGTTGGTCAAATGTTACACTTGGTGGAACACCTAAAGCCTTCGCCTGATTTTTTACAAACATCAAAGAAGAATAAATACAGTTTTCGTCTGATGGATTAATATTGATTATAGGGAGCATAAGAATGTCACTTTTTGGTGGATGATTTTCATTTTTTTGATGCTTTTGCATAAAACCATTCCATTGTGGTCTATTTTTAACTGAACGAAATGTATTTAATAAATGCCACAGAAGATCAATTCCAGTAGATAAAAGTATGGTTGAAGGTGACTGAAGTTGAGAAATTGGCTTGAAAATGATTTTAGACAAACAAGACACTTTTGGAGTATCGTACGAAAGAATTGGGATCATATTCTGGGAGTGCATTTCTGTTATTCGAGACATAACTATTTTAATTCGAATTGGTATATTTGATGGTTGATTTAGATCTTTTGTACCAACTGCAATAAACCCCATGCCATGCAATGTATCTTTATCATCAATAGTGCAGATGTTATGGTCAACATTGTCAGCTACCCATTGGGTAAAAGATCCTTTAAGTGACGCTTCAATAGCTTTCTCTTCACTTCTAACAACTGAATGCTTGTATCGAGTTACCTCAAACGGACTAATGGAAAATCCTAGTTTGAATAGCTGATTTATTAACCATTTAGAGCCAAACATATGATCTGCTTCTACACCTAATCCAAAAAGCAATGGTAGTATTTATGATCTTGGCCTTACAGCTTTTAAAACTGCTTGACCTATTGAGGATTGCTTTAGCTCTTCTTTTATCAAAACTCTCATAAAAAGACGAAGAAGAGGAGTTAAGCTATCGTGATAATTTTCAATATTTAAGTTGCAAGGTTACTCTTTGGTATTAAAGTTTTGAGCATTTATTTCTACTTTTATCAGCTTTGCAGCTGTTTTAATAATTCTTTCACATTCACTTATGTTTTCTTGTGCCATTTCTTTT
Source organism: Hydra vulgaris (assembly GCF_038396675.1). Taxonomy (NCBI): domain Eukaryota; kingdom Metazoa; phylum Cnidaria; class Hydrozoa; order Anthoathecata; family Hydridae; genus Hydra; species Hydra vulgaris. The sequence continues at coordinate 63,165,334 of NC_088921.1, read as the reverse complement.
ATAGACTTCTGAATTATGAAATTCGCAGTATTTTAAAAATAAATAAGGTTTGGTTTTCCGTCGCTTTTTACGAATACAATATCATCACAATATCGAAGCTCTAACTTTCTTTTCATTTGTTTCATCGAATAAACATTGTCATCCGATCCTGCTAGTTCAATCATTTTTTTATGCATATCACACGTTGTTATTGGGGTCATTGCACCTTCAAAATACATGCAAAGTTTATCGAAGTTTTGTGACATTTTACTATCCTCCCTACGACCAGGTTTTGAAACAGATGAATTTGATCTAAGAAAATTTAACCAGAGAAACAAACAATAAATAAGTTATATTATAATTTATTATATTATGCCAAGTTCAAAATTAAAAATTTTCATTTTATCAGACTAACATACAGTCTATTCATTGAAAATAGTTGATAGCATTTAGAATGATACACAGCCTCACTGGCAACCAAATCAACGCATCCATTCAAACGGTGGCCAACACTAGATGACCAATCATCGTTTCTCTTTTCACACATTTTAATAAGATTTTTTTTGCAACATATTGTTTCTACGTGGGTTATATTGGCACGATCTAGATGTTTAGGATCCACAATAGCAAATGAAACAGTTTTTTTTCCATATAAAATTTTCCTAAAAAAATATTATTTTTATTAACACTACCGAAAATTCATTCAAAAATTCTTTTTTACTCTTTTACCATTTGCCATGTACGTTTATATTATACATAATTTTTATATATTTTTATACTTTTTAGTATATTAAGCGAATTGACATTTCATTTAAAACTTACTTCTGAGCGTAGCTTACGTTTCTTCTTTAGAGGATTTTCTGTGGTTGACAACCTTCGCTTGTTTGTATAATCTTTTCTGCAAACAGAATGAACCTTGATGCTGGTTTTTCCGTTCAAAAAGTTGGTTAGTTGGGAGTCAGTTCTAAGCTTTGAAAACTCAAATATAGTTTTTGTTCCTTTTTCTCCCACAGTAACAAGTGTAGCATTGGTTGTTTCTTTACAGATAATGCAAATATCGTCATCCCTTTTTTCGTAATTTTAAATAATATAAAATGCCTATTTCTAAAGAAATATTTTGCGCATTAGTACTAATGTGTCAGTAAATGATTAATGCTCAATGTTTTTGTACAAAAAATTTAAAGTTTGACATTTTATTTTTGACATATTTTCATATATTAGGCATTAAATAGATAAAAAAGGCCTAAAGCAATATAACAAAAACTTGTTATATTGCTTGTTAAACTTGGTACCTAATCCCTTGTATTAAATAAATAAATAAAATTCATTTTATATATTGCTAAGAATTAAAAAACAAATTATGCAAACTTACATTTTATTTATATAAATAAACAATAATAATCAAACTCAGCATAATTAGGAATTCCATTAAATTATATTATTGTCAAAAATGTAAAATAGTGACCCTAAGTAAAAGAGTCATATCTTTTTTCCCCAAATAGGTAATCGGTGGACTTTTTCCTGCTTAAAGTACATAAAATTACGCTTCTAATGATACCAAACACTGCTTTTTACAAACTTTGTCCAGGTTGACCCCATTTTCAGTCTATTTTGACTACACTATTAATAATCATGTTTTGTTTGGTGTTATTACATTTTAAATGGTATATATATGCATACATATATTTTTTTTGAAAAATTTATTTTGAAAGTTATACTTGTCTTTTTTTATTTTTAATTTTTTTAAAAAAAAATTCAAGTTGTTATTAAAAATTATTTTTTTATTTAGAAAGTAAATATTAATAGAAAGTTTACTTTTAAAAACTTTAATTATGTGTATTTAATAAAAAAATACACAATCATTATAATCAAAAGTTTTATAGCATTTCTTATTTCATATCGTATAAAAAATATAGTGGCAAATCTTTTTTGTTTGTTTTTTGTTTGAAAGTTTACTTTTGCGTAAACAAAAAATAATTATCCTTAAAATTTACATTTAAAGTTCTTAAAATAAGTCAGTAAGTTTTAGCTAACAATGCTAGTATAAAGTAAAACTTATTTAGTAAAAATATGTTTGCAATTATTGCATTTGATACCACTTGTGAGACAACGTACCATTAAAATGGCTCGAGGGAGTTTATGTTAATAATATCTAGTTAATGATTACAAATAACACATCAGTAAAGTACCGTTGGCTACCATTTAAAAGTCCCAACACAGCTGGGATTTTTAAATGGTAAGGGTGCTGGGATTAGCTTATTAATTTATTTTGCATATAGGTGGTTTTCTTCACATAATGTACATTTATACATGACTATTTATCATTTTTTATTGTGAAACAAATTTTTAGACATCTCAACAATGCTTGTCAAAAAGCCAAAATACCAAAAGACACATCCAGTTTGAAAAATGCATATGAGGAGACAGAAGAAATTAATGACTTCTTTATTTTATTTATAAATGAATCAAAACATTGTATTTAAATGAGCACAAAAATTTTACTTTAAAAAAATTTACTTTATTATTTAAATTTTTTGTCATTGTGCTGAAGTTATTAATATAATACAGTTTTTTTTATGAAATATGCTCGACTTATGACAGAAGGGTGAAAATGAGGATTCTGAAATTGATCAGATTGTACAAAATGAGGATTCTGAAATTGATCAGATTGTACAAAATGAGGGTTCTGAAATTGATTAGATTGTACAAAATGAGGATTCTGAAATTGATCAGATTGTACAAAATGAGGATTCTGAAATTGATCAGATTGTACAAAATGAGGATTCTGAAATTGATCAGATTGTACAGTGTAGAACTAAAGTAATTTTTTTTTTACAAACTTGGTTTATTTGTTTTTCGTTATTTAGAAATATATTGATACTTATTACTTGTAGACACTAACATTATTTGATTAATTTTGTATTTAAAAAAAAAAAGAGGATGCTAGAAAATTCAGCTCCAGCTAGTAAATTCAGTAAAAAAGCCCCAGCAACCCTATTACAAACTCTTATCAAACAGCAAATCCAGAGACAATCATCGGTTGCAACAGCGAGTTTCATTATTGGTGTGTATACCAAGGTTTATTTATATATAATATAATTTTCTAAATAATGATATAGAAATTCATGAAGTTGTAAAAATTTGGCTCCAACTTTTCATAAATATAATTTTATTGTAATTTTCATTAAAAAAATAATGTTATTAAAAGCTGCCCAAACCACACAAAGTCTGGAGTTGTGGAAGTTACAAAAAAATTTGAAATTGTTTGAATTAAATCTTCAAAATGATTATCTCATTTTTAGTAATGTGTTTTAAAAACTATTAGGTGTGCTTTAAATAAATTAAAAAGTGTTATGCTGACAGCTAGAAAAAATATTTCTATAATTAATTTTTATTACCAATTTGATTAGTGATGAACATTCTAATGATTTGAATATATGGAATAACGAATAATTTTTACCTCATATTGCTTTAACTCCTGAAAGCGCAACATCAGTTTCACTGTTGAGTTCTAGTATTGCAGGTAATTCTCTAAAGTAACAACAAAATTTACACATTTTTAGATCTGGACAAACTGCTAAAATTTAAATGTTTTAATATGAAGCATTCCTTAAACGGGTTAAGCATTATTATGAATAAATTATGCATTATGATGAATAAATCATTCGAAACTGGAGTGTTTCCTGACTTGTTTAAAGATGCTGAAATTGTACCTATTTTTAAAAGTGGATTCAAACTAGATCATTGTAACTATTGACCTATATCTTTACTTTCAAATATTGGCAAACTAATTGAAAGATTCATGTTTAACAGGCTAGAAAACTTTTTAAATCAATCTTATAGTCTCTATAGCCTTCAATTTGGCTTCCGCAAAAGCACTGAACAAATCAAACACTCATTGATATAACTGAGACAATACGCAAAGCCTTGGATCAAAAACAGTTTGCTGCTGGAGTGTTTGTTGATTTGCAGAAGGCATTTGATACTGTTGATCGTGAGATTTCGCTGTCTAAATTAAATTATTACGGTGTCAGAGGAGTTGCTCTCAAATGGTTCAAGTCGTACCTGTATATGCGCTCTCAGTTTGTAAGCATTGGAAACACTTCCTCCAATACTAGATTTACATGTATTGGTGTTCCACAAGGTTCAATCTTAGGTCCTCTACTCTTCCTTGTTTATGTAAACGATCTGCACACATGTGTAAAATTCTCCAAAACATATCATTTTGCTGATGATACCAATCTTCTTATTGTTAGTAAATCTCTTAAAAAACTAAATAAAAATCTTAATCATGACCATGCATGTTTGGTACAATGGCTACTATCAAACTAAATTTCCTTAAATACCAAGAAGTCTGAAATAGTTATTTTTCAATCTCAAGGCAACAAAATTACAAAAAAACTTAATTTCAGAATAAGCGGTAAAAAAATTATTAGTGTAGATAAGATCAAATATTTAGGCATTATATTAGTTGAAAATCTATTGTTTTACCAACAAGTATAAGCAATATCTTGCAAACTAAGTCGAGCTAATGGAATGCTTTTCAAAGTAAGGCATTTTGTCAACTACGAAACATTGATAAATATTTGGCATGCTATATTTAATTCCCACCTAGGTATGGCTGCCAAATATGGGGGCAAAGTTCATCTACTCAAATTAAAAATCTTATAATATATATCTTATATATCTTATAATAGATATCTTATATCTTATATTTTTTCAAAGATGGTCGGTTAAAGATGGCGTCTTAGTTGAGCACGTGTCTTAAAATCTGTATATTCTATGATATATTTCGTTCCTTGTGAATTATATTATAAAAAATATGGCTGCAGCAGTATCAGCAATAAAGAAAATGCTGACTCAAATGTTCAATGAATACAAAAAAAATGCTGACTCAAATGTTCAATGAATACAAAAAAAATGCTGACTCAAATGTTCAATGAATACAAAATGCTGACTCAAATGTTCAATGAATACAAAAAAAATGCTGACTCAAATGTTCAATGAATACAAAATGCTGACTCAAATGTTCAATGAATACAAAAAAAATGCTGACTCAAATGTTCAATGAATACAAAAAAAATGCTGACTCAAATGTTCAATGAATACAAAATGCTGACTCAAATGTTCAATGAATACAAAAAAAATGCTGACTCAAATATTCAATGAATACAAAATGCTGACTCAAATGTTCAATGAATACAAAAAAAATGCTGACTCAAATGTTCAATGAATACAAAAAAAATGCTGACTCAAATGTTCAATGAATACAAAATGCTGACTCAAATGTTCAATGAATACAAAAAAAATGCTGACTCAAATGTTCAATGAATACAAAATGCTGACTCAAATGTTCAATGAATACAAAAAAAATGCTGACTCAAATGTTCAATGAATACAAAAAAAATGCTGACTCAAATGTTCAATGAATACAAAATGCTGACTCAAATGTTCAATGAATACAAAAAAAATGCTGACTCAAATGTTCAATGAATACAAAATGCTGACTCAAATGTTCAAATACAAAAAAGAAATTGAAAAATACTAAAACAACAAAAACTTTGTTGACATTCTGAGTATTTGAAAATAATAAACGATCGATTGGGATTGATTGAAAACAAATCTGCTGATAATGTAAACAAAATAAACAAACTAGAAAAAGAATTAAATGAGTTAAAGGAAAGTCTAAACTTTCACGAACATTTAATTGAACAGAAATTCAAAACGGTAAGTAACAACTTAGAGAAAGAAAGCCCAATACAAAATATTAATGAGAAAAATAAAATACTAGAAGATCGCTCAAGACGAAATAATCTTAGAATTGAAGGGATTACGGAAAGTGTTAACGAAACCTGGGATGAGACCGAAGATAAAGTTTTAAAATTATTTTCTAAAACTTTGGAAGTGAATGAAGTAGAGATCGAACGAGCCCATCGCACAGGGTATAAAAAAGACGGAAAAACAAGAACTATAATTCTAAAATTACTAAGATTTAAAGACAAAACAAAAATTCTGAAAGAAGCCCACCGACTCAAAGGACTAAACATTTATATAAACGAAGATTACTCTCCAGAGACTTCAATTATAAGAAAGAAGCTATTTTCAGAGGCGAAGCTAAGGAGAAAAAACGGAGAGAACGTCGCTGTAAGGTACGACAAAATGGTAATCCTGCAGTTAAGCGGCCTAAAATAATTTTATTTTTTCGCTTGTTGCGCTCTCGTCAGAGGATGCTTTTTAAACATTAGAAATATTAAGTGAAATAATAATAATAAAAAAAGATGCTGCCCCATGCCAAACCCTTAGTCGATGTAGCAGCACTTCCTTGTAGCAACAGGCTATAAGATAGTTGATGTAGCAGCACTCCCTTGTAGCAGCAGGCTATAAGATAGTCGATGTATGTACTGAAGCCAATAAATATTCCTTTTGTTTATATTAAAAAGTCACTACTTTGAGCAAGTCTTCGCACGAAAGCGCATCAAGCGAAAAAATAAAATTATTTTAGGCCGCTTAACTGCAGGATTACCGACAAAATTATTAAATTCAAAAGTGATTTTACCAAGAAAGATCTAAGTAAGTAAAAATATTAATTTTCGTTTTCAAAAATATATTTTTATTTTTTTTAATACAAATGGCTGACAAAACAAATAAAACAAAAACCTATAAGTTTTTTGATAAAAATAATTCACTGCTTTTGAATAAAAATAAAGATCCTGATATAAATCTTTTTAATGAAATTGAAATTGACTCTTGTTACTTTAATGTTGAGGAAGTTTCTTGTTATTTTAACTCAACGCAACCATTATTTTCGACATTAATCCTAAACATTAGAAGTCTTAAAAAAAACTTTGAAAATCTTAAAGCTATGTTACGAAACATAAACCATGAATTCAAGGTAATATTATGTCTTTTAGAAACTTGGTGTCAAATTGAAGATTCCGTTAACTCGAATCTTCAATTACCAGGATACAAATCAATTCATCAAACCCGAGTTGGTGGCAGAATATGTTTTTTAATTCATAATTCAATTTATTTTCAAAAATCAGAAAATCTTAGTAATTGTAATGCGGAATGTGAGTCGTTAACTATAGAACTACTGATTCATAACAAAAAAAGTGTTTATTTAACCGCAATGTATCGACCACCTAGCTGAAATATAACAACGTTTAAAAACTATTTAGAACAGTATTTAGTAAGCGTTAGAAATAAACAAATATACTAAATGGGGGATTTTAATATAAACCTTTTAAACCTAAAAAATGATAATAAAGTCGAACGCTTTCTAAACCTCCTCTATCAGCACAATATTTTACCATTAATTAATAAACCAACTCACATAACTCGTCAAACTGAAACTCTCATAGACAATATTTTTACTAATAACTTCTCGAAATATCACACTCAAAGCGGAATCATAAGAACTGATATAAGTGATCATTTCCCAATATTTTTCACATCAAATTCAATATACAAAGAAAAATCAATCAAGGAATCAAACAAATTAATAAGCGTTACAAAAAGAAAGATAGATAAAAATACCATTGAAACCTTTCGTAACTATCTATCACTGGTAGATTAAGATCAACTCATCAACTACAAAGACGAATTTAACGCTTATGAATATTTTAACTTAGAGTTCAGTGATGCGTATGAAAAAGCGTTTCCAAAGCAAGAAAAAATAAGTAAACTTAAAAGCATACAAAGTCCATGGATTTTGTATGCTTTTAAGCATGGAAAATACTTATAAAAAAACTTACAAAAATGAAAACAAATACAAAAATTATAAAAACCTCTTTGAAAAAATAAAAAACAAGCAAAAAAAAATTATTATTCTAATTTATTGCAAACCAATATCGGAAATAACAAAAAAACATGGGATGTTATAAAAGAAATAATAGGAAAAAAAAGATTGACTCTGGTAATACACTGCCTAAACGTTTAAATACTAATGATAAAAACATATTTATCAGCGATAAAAAAGAAATTGCTGAAAGCTTTAACAATTATTTTATAAACATTGGAAAGACGTTAGCAAATAAAATAACTCAAATTAAAAAACTATTTAAATCACACTTAAAAAAAGTAGACTTTACAATGGATGAGTATGACTTATCTCCTGATGAGCTTTGGAATGCTTTTGAAACCATACAGTCCAGAAAAAGTTCTGGTCTTGATGACACAGACTCTAAAGTTGTTAAAGACGTTTATGACGTTATTGAGTATCCCCTAATGTATATCTTTAATCTCTCATTAAAAAATGGAGTTTTTCCTGACCGCCTAAAATTAGCACGCGTAGTTCCAGTAATTAAAAGCGGAGATGACTCGACTTTATCTAACTACAGACCCATCTCCATACTCCCATGCTTCTCAAAAATATTGGAGCGCATAATGTATAATAGACTCTTTACATACCTTCAAAATCATGACATCCTCTACAATAACCAATACGGATTTAAAAAAGGCCACTCAACTGAACATGCTGTAATAAAATTAGTTAACGAAATTTTAAGTGGCTTCGACAAAAACAAACACACCCTTGTAGTGTTTATCGACCTTTCAAAGGCTTTCGATACAGTGGACCACGAGATCCTTCTATACAAACTTTATAATTATGGTATAAAAAATAAAAATTTAAAATGGTTCAGTTGCTATCTAAAAAACCGTAAACAAGCCTTATTTTACAATAAAACATACACTCCTCTTGAAATCGTCACATGTGGTGTTCCCCAGGGGTCTATTCTAGGACCTCTGCTTTTCCTAATCTATATAAATAACATATTTTTATCTTCCAGTATATTGAACTTCATTCTTTTCGCAGATGATACTAAAGCTTTCTATACCCACTCTAACATTACTACACTTTTTAATACAGTAAATCAGGAACTTGAAGAGTTGAGCGATTGGTTTAAAGCAAACAAACTTTCTGTCAACATTGAGAAAAGTAATTATATCTTTTTCACAAAACCATACAATTCAGACAAACTACCATTAAAACTTCGAGATATTCTATTAGACAAAGTTAGACTAAATCGAGCGTTCTCAGTTAAATTTATCGGGGTATTCTTAGATGAACATATTACCTGGAAAGACCACATTAATATATTAAAAAACAAAATATCTAAAAATATTGGAACTATGCATAAAACCAGATATATTTTAAATAACGCATGCCTTAAAAGTTTTTATTTATGCAATATTGCCTGGGCTAGTACCTACCAATCAAAACTAGATTTAATATATCAAAAACAGAAACAAGCATGCCGTATATTAACAAACGCAAATAGAAATGCTAATTCTAAACATTTAATGAAGGAACTGAGAGTTCTTAATATCTACGAACAAAATATCTATTGCGTTCTTCAGTTCATGTTTAAACTCAAAAATGATCTGGTCCCTGAAGTCTTCCATAACTTTTTTCGCCTTATTAATTACAAATATCAAACAAAATACTCTATCAAGAACTACTATATTCCTGAAAACCTCTTTAAGACAATCTAAATTCTCAATATCCAGCAGAGGACCCCAATTGTGGAACTCATTTCTAACAAACAAAATAAAAACGATAAACTCATTCCAACATTTTAAATGCGTTGTAAAACAACAGCTATTAGACCTCAACATTACTGAAACAATCTCTTATTTTTAAAATTTTTTCTTATTTTTAAAATTTTTCCTTTTTCAATTTAAATCTTCACTTTTTCTTGAAATTCTATTATATTACTTGCTTGGTTATTTAATGATGTTCATTTTAAAACAATTAAAAAAAAAAAAAAAAAAAAAAAAAATATATGTATTATAAGTATTTTATTATATTTGTATTTGGTTTATATTTTGTTATATTTTGTCAACAACAAAAATGGGGCAAGATGATAAGACTATTGTCTTCTGCTGCTCCAGTCATATATTTCACGGTAAAATGTTGTTCAAACTTATATTAATAATGACGAATATATATAAAACAAAAAAAAACAAAAAAAAAAAACTTTAAAATAAATCTATACGAATAGTTAATTTCCAGCCAAGTAATTTTAATCCATATTTATTGTATAGTTTTTTCAAATATCTTGAAGTTAGATGAAATCATCTTCTTGTTAAACTGTGTTTTTGTGTGGGATATCATTTATAATACCATGTCTATTGCTTTCAACAACTATTTTAAATTCACAAGCGATATCCATACTTACAAACTTAGATCAATATCTTGTTATAAACTAGCTCTACCTTCAAAAAAAAACTAGCAAATATGGCATTCAATCTACTTAAATACCAATCATTTCACTCTTGGAACTCTCCGCCACTTTCAATAGAAATAAATCTCCCAAACATTACTAGAAATACTTTCATTGCCAATATCAAAATATTTATCCTTCATAAAAACACTATAAAATTCCAACACAGCATTTTTACTATCTTGTATCTTCAATTAGTTCTGTCTATTTTTCTTAAATATAACAGCTTTTAGTTTTCCCTTATTTTAAACTTATTCAGTTATTTCTTCTACTACTTCTTACCCTTCTGTTCCATATATGTACATATTTGTAAGAGCTTGAGTGTGCATTGTGTGTATGTAAGTGTATATGTATGTGTTTACTTATTTATTTATACGTGTTTATTTACATATATGCATATGTGTGATTATGTATACGTATGTATTGTGTGTATGTTTGTATATGTATATATGTGTGTATGTATATGTATGCATGTATATGTATGTATGTATGTATGTATGTATGTATGTATGTATGTATGTATGTATGTATGTATGTATGTATGTATGTATGTATGTATGTATGTATGTATGTATGTATGTATGTATGTATGTATGTATGTATGTATGTATGTATGTATGTATGTATGTATGTATGTATGTATGTATGTATGTATGTATGTACGTATGTATGTGTATGCATATGTGTATGTCTGTATATACGTGTTTGTGTATATATTTGTGTGTGTATATGTATGTATGTATGTGTGTGTATGTATGTATATATGTATATGTGTATGTGTATGTATATATATATGTATGTATGCATGTACGTGTGTGTATGTATATGTGTATACTATATATATGTGTATGTATCTGTATATATATATGTATGTGTGTATGTGTATATGTATGTGTGTATGTGTGTATATATGTATATGTATATATATATGCGTATGTATATATATGTTTATGTATATATATGTATATGTATATGTGTGTATATATACAGTATTGGACAAAACATTTGCAACCAACATCGAACAATGCTAAAAAGTGTTCCTAATTTTTCCATGTCTTAAAAACGAAACGAATTATACTACTACAGCAAACAGTTCAGGAGTCTGGAGTCATAGCATGCCATGGCATGAGCAATCAGCTGACAGGTGACGGCACACAGGCAGAATTTCGTTGACAAGTGCCATTTTGCGGCGGACAAAACAAGTGCAACTTTTTTGGTTTGTTTCATTTTCTTAAGTCTGGTCCGTGTCAACGTCACGGAAGTTTTTTAATAATTAAAGGAAGTATCCAGAAGTTTCCAGAAGCATGCAAAAGCTTTCAGAAGTTTCCAGAAGAAGCATCTGGAAGCATTCAGTAGCATCCAGAAATATCCAGAAACATTCAGAAGCATCCAGACGCATCCAGAAGCTTCCAGAAGCATCAAAAAGAAGCATCTAGAATCTTCCAGAACAGGTTCACACAAGTTCATTTTACTATATAAGAGACATATAAATCGACATGTAATTCAGTCAGTATATGGAAGTCAATCAGTCAGTATTATCAAGACAGTTTATCGAAGTGAGTTTTATCAAAATGTTTTATCGAAAAACATCAATACAACAAGTGAAATACAACAAGTGTTTCATTACATCAATGCAGTCCGCATCCAACCAAGACGTTGTGTTCCACAGAGCAATGTTTGTTAATCATAAGGTAAATGTAACACGGTAAGCCTTGAGATGCGTGATTATTTTTATTATTTTTATGACTTCAAGTGCAAAAATGGCTCCCGACAGTCTTGGATTGGAACTAAGAAAGAAAATTATTGGCGATTACGTAAGTGGAATGTCACAAAAAAGTATTTGCGATAAATATTGCGTGAAGAAATGGACCGTATCAAGACTATGTTCCAAATATCGTTCTACGGGGAAGTTAGCAGCTGATAACAAAGGTGGAAGACCGCATTCCACCACTTCTAGAGAGGATTCTATGATCGTCAGATCCGTCAAGAAGGATCCCTGGATATCATCAGTCGAGATACAAAAGCAGTTAAAGCTGCCTGTATCGGACCGAACAATCAGATGACGTGCTGTTGAAGCCGGATTGTTTTCTCGACGCCCTGCAAAGAAACCGCTGATTTCAGTAAAAAACCAGAAGAAAAGACTCCTGTTTGCTACATCTCATATTGACTGGAATGAGCAGAAATGGCGAACTGTCCTGTTCAGTGATGAATTGAAGTTCAACATCATTGGAAGCGATGGCATTTGTCGTGTACGTCGACCGACCGGAAAACGCCTCAATTTACGTTACTGCCATAAGACCGTGAAGCATGGTGGAGGCAATGTAATGGTCAGGGGATGTTTTTCTGCTAACGGTCTAGGTCCAATACATTGAAACGATGGAATAATGGACCGTTTCATGTATAAAAATATCCGGAAAGATGCTATGTTACCTTTTGCTGAATGGAATATGCCAATAAAATGGGAAACACACTGCAAAAGTAGTCAAGCAGTGTTTTCAAGACAACCACCTATCGGTGATGGATTGGCCGCCTCAATCTCCGGATCTCAACCCTATCGAGAACCTGTGGAGATCGTCAACCGCAGAATTAATCGTGAAGGTGTTCGTAATGAGGATCAACTGTTTGAACAAATCCAAAAAGCCTGGGCAGCGATTCCACAAAGTTTCATTGATCACCTGATCGAATCTATGCCTCGAATATGCAAGGCTGTGATCGACAACAAACGATTTGCCACGAAATAATGATAACGAAATACAGCTTGGTCAACATTTTGTCGAGTTGCACTTGCTTTGTCCAGAAGGAAATCAACTTTTTTTAATACATTTGATTAATTTATTAATTTTCGTGTACAAATAATGAACTTTGTGATGAATAAAACTTGAAGAACTTTGTCTCTAAACAGTTACATAGTTATTTCTCTAAATTGAAAAAATGCAGCACTTTTATATAAAGAAACTAAATTAGTATTATTTGGTTGCACTCGTTTTGTCCGATACTATATATATATATATATATATATATATATATATATATATATATATATATATATATATATATATATATATATATATATATATATATATGTATATATATATATATATATATATATATATATACATATATATATATATATATATATTTATATATATATATATATATATATATATATATATAAATATATATATATATATATATATATATATATATATATATGTATATATATATATATATATATATATATATATATATATATATATATATATATATATATATATTGTATGTGTGTCTTAAATACATGTAGGTTTAGCTTATATGGTATTATTTATAGCACTTCCCCAAATGACTACTTCTATGCCATATATTGTTATTGTTAAGTAATAATATTATCTCTATAATTGACATTATTATTTTTATTATTGCTACTATTGCAAATTACTAATGTTATTATTATAACTATTATTGTTATTACTACTGTTATTATTACAATGATTATTACTGTATTATCATTATTAATTTTCTTATTACTATTAATTTACTATTAAGTTTATATACTTTTATAAATTTACGGGTAATATTTGTAGGTCGTCACGTTTTTGTCAGTTACATAACTGTTTGTGCCTGATCCTAGCTTTGTATTAATTTTATTTTATAAAGTAATATAAATGATTGATTGATTTGCTTGATTAAATACAAATGTTTTAAAAATTTAAAAAAAAAAAAGGTTCGCTTTGAGTGCAACATTGTAACCTCACGGTCATGGTCAAAGATAACTGCTTGTAATAAATTTTTTTAAGACTCTGTTTTAAGTCAAACTGCTAACCTGCAAACTACTTACTAATTAATTACTATATATAATTTGATAACAACGTTAGTTAGCTATGTCGAGGAGATAAAAAAAAATTCTAAAAGTGCATACATCACTATTGCATTCTATATAAATACAAAGTGCGAGTGAGTGAAGATGAAATATTTGACTTGCCAGAAGATAAAAAATTGCCACTGACATCTACAGCTGATGTTGACACATTGGAGGAAAAGTTATTTTGCGTAGAGAAAAAAAATTCGTGAAAGTTAAAAATAATTTACCAATTTAAAAAACTCAAATTTAGTATAAATTAATTGCATACAATTAATTTGGCTTAAAGATTGGATCCCATGATATCAATTTAAAAAGTAATAAGGGTGAGTTGAACTCTGATGGTGAGGTAATTATATTATTACCCAATTGGGGGTAATGATATAATTACCCCTGATTGTAATAATTGATTTATGGCTGATAAGAATTTTAAACATGTTTTATCCACAACACTTACTTGAAGTGCTCAAGATATTAAACTTTTTAGTTCTAATTAATAACTTGTGTCTTAAAATTTGTTTTTAAACATTTTTTTAAAAACTATTTTGCTTTATAATGTTACCGCGTTTAAGTGCGACTTTTTATAAAAGAAATGTGATGAATCATGAAGAAATGTGATGAATCATGAAGAAATGTAATCAAGCATGAAGAAATGTGATCAAGCATGAAAAAATGTGATCAAGCATGAAGAAATGTGATCAAGCATGAAGAAATGTGATCAAGCATGAAGAAATGTGATCAAGCATGACTTTGGATGATTAAGAGTGACAGTTATGTCTTTTTTATTTAATGTCAATTCTTTAAAGAAAAACATTTATCGGACATCGGTGGTGAAGATCCTTGAGAACTTTGTCATGGGAGCGATACCTGTTCTACTTGATGGCCAGCATGTTCGCCAATTCAATTTGACAGGGCAAAAAGAAAAGAAATTCTTTAAAGCAAATTGCTTTGCCATGTTTTTTTTAGTAAGTAATATAAATTTATGCATATTCCTAGTTATTATTGGTTACTTTAATTGATTGTTTTAATGCAGAGTAATTTTATTGCAATCATATGTATTTTGAAACTAAACCCAAACACAAAACAATGCACTATTAAAGATATTAAAATTAAATTATCGATATGATTTTCTAACGCTAGAGCATCTGAGTTTAATAACCATTTCCCAGAGCTGTTAAATGAAATAGCAATATTGGTCAAAGATCCATTGACATGCATTTCAGATGAAAAAAAAATGCTGCACAGACACAGTTAATGCAGCTACAAGAAGATACATTTGCAAGTTTGATATTCGAAAAAGAGAACTTAATTGCATTCTGGTCAAAAATTAACGCCAGTTACCCAATGTTATTTAAAATGGTAATGCCAGTGCTATTGCCATTTGCATCAATTTACAGGTTTGAATGTGGATTTTCCACAATGCTTATGTTAAAGATTAAATGTTAAATTGAAAATCAGTACTTTTAATGTTTTTTTGGGAAAATATATTCAATATTTGCTAGGGGGGTCACTTTTTTCTGTTAAGTCTCAAAGGGCGTGCAGGACTAAAAAAGGTTGAGAGCCCCCGGTTTACGTACATATATTGTACAATTGAATTGTGTATAAATACATATATTGAAACTCATATTATAGGTAAACTGCAATAACCGCACAAATAGTTAAGGAAAAATAAATCGGAAACTTACAGGATCCGTATGGGAAATTAGTTCATAACAGAAAGTAATTGAGCTTAATATTTACAAAAAGTAAAAACAAATAGAAAAAATGACAAATATTTATAAAATCAATTTTTACATAAATCACTTAGTCAAAAACAACTATTTTAAAACTTTTTTGAATTCGTATTGAGATGGAAAACAGCCTAAAATGTAGTGGTAATTTTCAAATTTTTTTTAATTGCTACGAAAATATAAATACATATATATATATATATATATATATATATATATATATATATATATATATATATATATATATATATACACTTACATGTATATATTTATTTAGATCTCTGTATGTGCTTACATAAAAAGAGGAGTTATAAAAACATGGAGGAACTTCATAATTTTGTTGATTTTTATTCAAATATACTAATATACAGTCTTCATTGAATATGGCAAATAAGATACAAAGTCGATATTCATTTAAAAAGAATAGTTTATTTGGTTTAAATTTTTTTTATTTAGTTTGAGTTTAACTACTATACCATATGAGTATTCCCAAATTCACTTTTTATAAATTTATAATTGAAGTTTTTTGCAACAAAATTTTTGTATTTAAACATCAAAATAAGGCATTGTTAAACATTCATCATTTGCATGTCTTTTAACATTACATTTTTATTCTATCCAGAGGCGATTCTACAAATAAAATGGCGGAGGGGGGAGGGGTGGTGAATCCTTGAAAAGTTCCGACTAGCTTCGTAAAAAAAAAAACGTCCTTAAAATTAAAATTTCCCGACTGAATTGTGTCAAATACCCGACTAGCCGAATAATTCGTAAAAAAACCGGCTATAACTTGAAAATCACCTTTTTTTGGAGGGGGAGGGGGGTGTAACACCCCCATAAAATCGCCTCTGATTCCATTTAAAGTTAGAATACTTATTGTTTAACAATATTAACATAAATTTAAACTGAAGAGGGTTTATTGCAACTCATAAAATCTCTTAATTCCAACAAAAAACCTTTAACCCAGATAAAACTCTTTTTTTTTTTTTTAAATTTTTAGCAAATCGTTATCGCAATAACCTAGATTTTGCTATCTTTAAAAACGGTAATGTACTCGATGAGTCATCTACCCTTTGTATCCGAGGATTAACACTTACTTTTAATCTTTCTTGGGAACCATATATTAAATCGATTACAAAATTAGCATCTCCTACGGTTGCATCTCTTTATCGTGCTCACCACTTTCTTAATTCGGATTCTCTTCTTTATCTTTATAAATCTCAAATCTTTCAACTATTATCACTTTTTCCTAATGTCACTTCTCTTTTTCTTTTCTATAAATACTCTAATGGGCGCTGCTCTAAAGAGCTAGCGTCTCTTGTACCATCTGCTAAAATTCATTCTTGTGTTACTCGTCATTCAAGTAAGTCTCATCCTATTACTGCGACTGTTCCTAAGTGCTCAAAAAAATCTTATTTGTCTTGTTTTTTTCCTCGAATATGTTTCTTTCGAATTCGCTCCCATTATCTTGTTTTCCTGATTCATATAACTTGCAATCTTTTAAGTTGTCTGTTAATCATTATCTTGGTTTATAAACTTCATCTTTTTTTTCCGAGTAACTTCCAGCTCTATTAGTGTTTGCTTGCAGCCTTTTTGGAAGTAAGGATGTTTAAAAAAAATCACGTAGTAATTAGCTTTTGTGGCGCAGTTGTTAGAGGGTTTGCTTGAGAAGAAAGACATCCAAATTTCGAAGCGAGCTATTGACATATTTTAAGTCATCGGTAAGGATGGAGGCGTTAACTTACAATTAAAATTATTAACTTATATTAAAAAGAAAGCAAGAAAAAATTTTTTACATTTAAAACACATTTACAAAATGCACATTCCCATTGCATCAGTAGTTTCGCCATGAATAAAATCGTTGTTTTAAATTTTTTTAGTTTCAGAACAAATTTATTTCAGGTGAAGTTCATTGGAAGTTATAGAAACTGCCTTTCTATGTGAAAACCTGGGGGAGATCAACTATGACATAAAATACCCTTGTTTTTGGGCTCACGATTAAATATATGCAAAAAATTTAGGGTTTGAAGCGAGTTCTAAGAATATTTTTGCGTCATCTGAAAGGAAAGAGGGTTAGTGACAAAAGTGTTAGGTCCTCTTGGAGGAAAATTACTGATGAGTAAACTTATGTAAGATAAAAATTTTAAACCCTTGCTCAGTATTTGTTTCTCTGCCTCTGTAAAATTATGTTTAGACAGATGTTGATTTATTTTTAAGTAGAAATAATAAATCTTCATCTTCTCAGATTTAATAAAACGGCTGCATGCTTTATGAGACATTATAGGTTTCGGAGGGGGTAAAGATCTTTCTTGGTAAATGGTTGCCATTCTCTCTCCAACATTGATGCGGTAGTAAATTTTTGGGAGAAAATCTGAAAGAAAATTAATGAAAAAAACAGGGATAACAAAGTGACCCACATAATTAGAATGAGGTATCTGGAAACATCACTATTTAAGTACCACGAGAAAGAAACCCAAAATAACTTTAACTGTAGATAGACAGCAAAGCAGTAAATAAAAAAAAAATTAAAAAAATAAATAGATAAAATAAAAACTAGTAAAAAGCATGGAATAGTAGTTATGTTTTATTCATACACGGCTCTTGGGTTACGAATACCAACGCACTACAATGGACGCCAACACAAAAACAATAAAGTATATACGGTCTAGACTACCAGAAAGTCATTGCTGTTAATACATACACTCTTATATCTTCGATTCACTAGTATCAAACCCAAGTCTCATGAATGAGAATACAAAAAACCGAGGTTATACACCACCCTAAACTAACACACACACACATACGCACACGCATATGTATACACATAAACATACATATAAAGTATATACACCAACATATACACACGCATATAAACGCATAAATATGTACACCAAAACACATATGCACATAAATACATGTGTATATAAACACACAGATACATTTATACATACATACATATATATATACATATATATATATATATATATATATATATATATATATATATATATATATATATATATATATATATATATATACATAAACACCAATAAACACATATACATATGTGTACACACAAACATATATAACCATATATAGAGATTTAAAAAAAACATGTATAACAATGGTTGTCGAAGTAAGTATGAATCTTCCAGTATAATAGAGTCAAGCATTTCTAGAAATCAGCGTAAAAGCTTTTATCCTTGAACCATATCCTGCTAACCCAGCCATACTTCAAGTTACCTATGATGGATTTAACATCCATACATAGGATTTATATTATCTTCTGGTTCTAAAAGCTAGCGTAGATATATTCCAGAAACAAACATTTTCTTCCATGAAAACAGCAGTTATGTATTACTAGAAACCAGCGTAAAAAAGTTATAACTAAACCATATCCAGCCAACTCAGCCGTACTTAAAATTACCTATAATGAATTTAACCTTCATACATAGGATTTATATCATTTTCTGGTTCTAAAAGCTAGATCAGACATATTTCAGAAAGAAATATATTTTTCCTTATAAACAGCAATTATATATGTAACCGTAGTTCTACTGCGTAAGTACAAACAAAAATTTAATAATAAATAATAAACAAAAACTAACAACTAAAAAATATAATGAATAAGATCAAACAAAGACATTTAATTATTTATTTTTATTTATTTTTGATTTATTTGAACTTAAAAATAAAAAAATACAAAAAGGTGATGCAGGTAACATCAAAATTACTCTTATGTGACACTGAAAAAAAACAGTATTAAATAATGAACATTAAACTTTTTTAAATTTGATTTGAACAAAGAGGACGAATAAAAAATATAATCAAGTAGAGTGTTTCATATCTTGATATTTCTTTTACAGTAGAAAAATCTTCGTGTGTAATATTTACATTTAATACGTAAATTAAGTTCTTGGGCATGAAACCTTGTAAGATAGTAGGAAGGAGCATATGTAAAATACTCAGAAAAAGGTAGATCGATAAGGTTTGTATAATTTTATAGGTCATTAAAAGATTCTACGGCATTCAAGAGATTCTATATTGAAGATATTCAGTCTTGAATAATAATCTTTATAAGGAATACAACATATTTTGCAGACATTTCTCGTAAAAGATTTCTGAAACTTTTCTAACCAACGTATATCTTTTAAAAGCTGGAGATTCCAAACAGAGGTAAAAGATTCTATGATACGTCGAACATAAACTTTATAGGTTTTAATTAGAAGCTTTGTTACTGGTGAAGGATTTTAAAATTTTTACTGATGAAGGATTTTAAAAGTAAGTAGGAATGAGAATGTCCCTTGTTTGCAATGAAAGAACAGTGATTAGAAAACTTGATATCCGAAGATACAACTATATCAATATCAAATTAAGACAGTTCAAAAAAAAATTTTTTTACAACATGTTTAAGACTATTTATGCTTAATCTAATGTTGTGAATATGTTTGTGACGCTTACAAAATATTTACGTTGGCGTTTAATAAGATAGTCGTTGCTCACTAGCCAAAAATTCTATCCAACAGAGATAGATTAATATTTTTATTATACTTGATGCAGGTAATCGGTGGTGCTTGAACTAGACTGAGCAATTAAAGCCCACAGAGAAATATGAAACATTTCTATTAAAAAAACTTTTTATATAAAGGAGGATAAGTTACAAAAAAAAAAAAAAATGACTACATGTTCAGAATAAACACGTATTTATTTAAAGAAATAAAAAGTTATAAACAACTCATAGTCAACAGTAATTTAATCGTTCAAGTATACATAAAACAAAGCAGGACACAAAATTAACTATAAATTTTCATGAAATATAAAAGTTTAACTTACTTTGCAACAAATATACATATGCATAGATACATCAATATTTAAAATAAATAAATATAAAATGATAGGAGAGTAAGATAAAGAAAAAATTATTGCTTTTGTGTAATTATAATTTGTGCAGTGGTGGTAAAAAACTTCTCCTCAGAATGGCTCGAAGAGGCTTAGCACCAAACAAGTTATAACAACTTAACTGCTGTGAAATAACAATGTACTAACAGTGTTATGTTGCGAATAGGTAATGTCTTTGTGGGTGCTTTTAATGTGTAACATTGAGGCTGCACAAGGAACCCTGTGTAACTTTAGGTTGATACCAGGACAGAGACAACCGCATACTTTATTGCTTAGGTTGTTATGCATTGTTTATTGCTTAGGTTGCTATGCATTATCTATGATTGAGTCATATTCTGAAATAATTTAAACATTACTATAACTTCTAAAAATAAAAAACTGTTCTTTGTTGCTTTCTTTCTACCAAAGAGTGCACTAATTTTTAATGTTGCCTTCAACCAAATTGGCTCTTCCTTATTATTCATCAGGCAACTTTGTTGCTATTAATGATTTTTTTTCTTTTTCTGTTTACCATAGAATAAATATTATTATACAACGCACGTTTAAAAATATATTAAACAATTAAATACAGAAAATACAAAAGTATATACTGAAATTACAGCAACAAAAAAGTTAAAGTAGATAGGGGCTCAGAGAAGATAAGGATAACATTAGGTTATCACAATCTTTTCATAGAGCCACTTTGTATAAGTTCGAACAATATATTGTAATGGTGTAAAGCTCGTTTAAAAAAAACAATAATAACAAAGTTAACGTTAAAATAATCAAGCAAAAATAAATTAATTAAAAAAATGAAAACAAAAGTTTTTCGTATGATCATCTAATTTTAAATGTTTTTTGTTTTGTTTGAAACTTAAATAAATTTAATGACTTTACTACAAATTTTTAATCCTATTGACAGTCATTCTATTATTAAATCGTTGATAAGAAATACAATACTCTGAGGGTTTATTACATTTCCGAAGCAATTTATGGCCTCTGTTTCTTTGATTAAACTTTTCATTTAGACTTATTTCAAACTTATTGTTGAGTTTGCTGACAAAAGTTTGTTATAGTATAGTTACATAAAAACTAGATGCTTATAGATATTTATTTCGAATAAATATTTTTAGTGCTTCTTCAAAATAATTTAATGCTAATCAAAATAATTCAATGCTTATCAAAATAAATAGCTTGGCTCAAGTACCATTGACTAGATCTAAAGTTCAAAATTCCTTGATTTGTGTCTTATATTTGACCTTAATTTGAACCATGTTATGATATTATCAAAATATTTAACTAGTTACTTTTTCTTCATCAGACCTACCTATCATCGCACTTCTTACTTCCTTAGAGTTAATTTTCATCTTGTACTTTTTCTTCATCAGACTTACTCACTCAACGCACTTTTTAATACTAACTTTGAATCAATCGGTTTTTTTTTTAATCTTTTTGATAGTATGATCCATTATATTCAGATTACTAAACTTGTATTTTATTTAGAAAGCGGATTCAAGAGAATTTTGCAAAACCTTTAAAAGTAGCATTCACAAACGGAATTCTAACCCTCCATCTTTCATACATGACTCTGAACTTGTTACTTCTCCGAAGGACAAAGCAGAAATGTTTATAATAAAAATAACTAAATCAGAATCGTGGATAACACCGGTTATCATAAAATCATGAAAACAAATACAACGCCTTTATGAAAAATTTATTTAAAAAAAAACCTTTGAAAATGAGTCGAATTATAAAAACTACAAACAACTTTTTGAATCAATTATAAAGTCGTCAAAAAAATCGTACTATGCTAATCAGTTAATAAAATTTAAAAACAATTCACAAAAAACAGGCGTTTAATAAATAACATCATTGGTAAAAAAAGTATAAACTGTAACAGTCTTCCGAAAAAACTCATTGTAAATAACTGCGAAATTGTTAATGAATCTTTAATTGCTCAATCGTTTAATCATGCATTTGTTAATTCAGGCATAAATTTGGCATCAAAAATTAAACTTAATAAATCTGATTTTAAATCATACCAAACCGCTAATAATACCATAATGGAAAATGATAAATTAACTGAAAAAGAATTATTAAAATGCTGCCTCTAATATAAAACCATACAAAGGTCTAGGCGTTGACGATGTTTGCAGTAATGTAATAATAAAATCAATTTCTTATTTAAAATCTCCGCTCATGCATACTTTTACTTTGTCTCTTGAACAAGGAATCTTTCCTGATAAACTTAAACTTGCAAGGGTGGTACCAGTCTTTAAATCTGGAGATGATACTAGGATTTTCAATTACAGACCAATCTCAATACTACCATGCCTTTCAAAACTATTAGAATACATTATGTATTATCGACTATTTACCTTTCTAGAAATTAACAATATTCTTTATAACAAACAATTTGGATTTAAAAAAGTTCACTCCACAGATCAAGCAATTATTCATCTTGTTCAAAATATTTTTCAGGCATTTGATGAAAATAAATATACGCTAGGTGTATTTATTGATCTAGGTGTATTTATTAGAATATAATGATCAACAGTGTTAAACGCAAAGCGTTTAACACTGTTGATCATTATATTCTAATAAATAAACTAGAAGATTAAGGGATTAAGCGCTCAATTTTTAAATGGTTTCAAAGCTATTTGTCAAATAGGAAATAATACATTTCATTTAGCTGCGGAAAAACTGATAATATGAATATAAAATGTGGTGTTCCACAAGGGTCAATTTTAGGACCACTCTTATTTTTAATTTAAATTAATGATTTAAGCAAATCTTGTAAGTTATATTGGCAGTCAATTTATAAAAAGATAACAATCATTAAATTTTTTAGGAGTACTCCTTGACGAAAACGTTACTTGCACAAATCATATACATTATCTTGAAAGTAAAATCTCAAGAAATATTGGCCTACTTTATAAAGCAAGGCCATTTTTAAATCAAACTAGTTTAAAATTGTTATATTCCTTCTTTGTTCATAGTTATCTGAGTTACGCAAACATTGCTTCGTGTAGCACAAATCAAAACAAAATTAAAAAACTTTTTAATAAACAAAAACATGCAATGAGAATAATATCTAATGTAGGCCGTTTTAGTCACTCCAAAGAACTATTTATAAAGCTGAATATACTCAATGTCTACCAAATAAATACTTTTCATCTTTTAATTTTCATGTATAAAGTTAATAAAAGAACAACACTAAACATTTTTAATTCGTTATTCAAAATAAATAAACATAGATACTCAAACAACCCCTATATTGAGCCCAAAAGTTTTTATGCCACAACTGAGTTTTCATTATCCATTAGAGGACCAAAAGTATGGAATAAAATCCTATTTAATAAACTTAAAACTCTTGAAACTCTTGACGAATTTAAAGTAAAATTGAAGCAAATGCTCCTAGTTAGTGACGGAGTGCTTGACTTTTTGGGTGACAGATAAATTTATTCGATTTAGTTTAAAGTTTATCTTTTTTTTGTGTGGTTATTTTAGGTGCTCCCAGAAGTCCTTACGGTCTTATCACAGAGCACCGTGGGAGAGCATTTAACAAGAAGTTCACGCCTCCTTCCGTACCAATGTCGCTTATATGGCTAGAGCTGGCATCGAA
The DNA here is from genome assembly GCF_038396675.1 of Hydra vulgaris. Classification (NCBI taxonomy): domain Eukaryota; kingdom Metazoa; phylum Cnidaria; class Hydrozoa; order Anthoathecata; family Hydridae; genus Hydra; species Hydra vulgaris. Next base: position 63,141,043 of record NC_088921.1, on the reverse strand, counting down.
CCTCGGACCTCTGGGTTCTGAGCCAGAACTTTAACCCTTGCGCCACGGCTACTCTTTGTCGGCTCGGCTCTTTGTCGGCTCGGCTCTTTGTCGGCTCGGATGATCTTTGTCAGCCCTTTTATGGATTTGGTTGAAGCATGCTTAAATACATATAAATATATATATATATATATATATATATTTATAATTGGAAAGATTCAATTTCTTCTCAATTCTGTGTTTTATTAATAATTTTAGTATTTAATCTTAATTAATTAAAAAAAAAAAAAAAAAGAGTTGTTAAAAACCTTTTTTTTCATTTTTTTTATTTTATTGTAAGTTTTACTTTGTGCAAATTTATATTAATCTTTATATACTTATTTATTTAATATTTATTTCTAAGAATTTGTTATTTAACTTTTTTTATTGATTATTTTACTACTTTAAAAAAATTTTTTTTTAAATTTTAAAATTTTTTTCTTTTAAAAAAAAAAAAATTCTTTATGACCCTGTAGCTTTTTTTTTTTGTTTTATCTTTTTAAAAATAAAGTCTTATTTTAAATATATTGGTAACATTTATATACTCTATAAGAAATTATTTATTTTTTACGGAATTAATCTCGGGGCCTGGCGATAAGACAAATTGTGTCTTCCTCTTGCCCCGGTTATCTGTATATTGGAAATATTGGTTGTATTTATTTTCTTATACGGCAAAAAATGGAGAAAAAAAAAAAGAATCATGTTACTCCGGGCTCTCGTCAACATCTTCTACACTGTTTAACAAGTGCTTAACTGTTTTTTGCTGTTCAACTCTATTATTTTCTTTCTGTTAACTCCCAAAAAGCAGTGCTTGCAGTCACGTTGGAAGTATATTTTTTTTAAAAAAAGGTAAGAAAAAACATGAAATCACAAAACGAACAAATTTCATCAGTATTGAATTTCTAAATTACAATAAAGTTATTGATAAAATACAACTTTTATTTTGTTTTTAGCCTGACAACGGCCTGATCTAATCAAACTGAAAAATATGGCCTGAACTAATTAAATTGAACTAATCAAACATGAATAAATAAAACTGAAATATTACATGAATAAATTAAACTGAAATATTACATGAATAGATTAAAAACTTATTTGTACTTATACATGGCAACGGTACGTTTCGTAGAGCAATTAATTTTTTTTTTGCCGAGCAAACAATACGTTTCGAAGAGCAGTTGTCATTTTGATTTTAAATATGCAATTATTTTCAAGTCAAGTTGTAAAGATATTTAGAGTCTTTAGCATTTTAACTCATTTAGTATTAGATAAAATCCCTAATAATCTCAAAAAATAGTTATTCAATATTATGTCTGGGTCTCAAAAGAAGTGTGTTTTCATAATATTTTTAAAAACAATATTCGTTTTTGATAATAATTTACCACAGGGCTGTGGAGTTGGAGTCATTAAGTCGGAGTCGGAGTCGCTAAACAAAATCGCGACTCTGACTCCAGTCGTAAACTTCTCGGTATTGCACGTCCATGTAAAAAATATTTAACCTTCAAAGAATTTTTCATATATTTTCGAAATTTTTTTTTAATTATTACGTAATATCTTTTAAAGAATTCAAAGAATTTTTCAAAAACTAAAAAAAAAATTCTTTGAAATTGGAGTTGGAGTCGGAGTCGTACTCTAAAACTTTAAACGATTAGAGTCATAGTCGGAGCTGGTACATTTTTTTTACGTCTCTTCACCCCTAATTATTACTTTTTAAATTATTTCTATTGTTTTTATATTAAACTTTTATATTATACTTTTATATTTTGTTAAAAGTCTTTTGAGAGTCTTGAGCAATTTTTCACATTATTTTTGAATAATAAATATAAAGTAAAACTATTTTTACTTTATATTTATATTTCTAAAATCTCTATGAAAACACGCTTCTTTTGAGAAACAAGTTGACATATTTTTGAAAACTTTTTTTTTGACAATATTAGGGATTTTATCCCTATTGCTTAAGATTTGAACCCAAATATCTTTACAACTTGACGTGCTGGTGAAAAATGAGTTGTATATTTTTTTGTTGCCTGTGTTTTATGTTATATATTATATAAATTATCAAGTGCAACAAGAAATGTCATTTAAGTTAATTGAAATACATTTTTTTAAATGGAAGTGGATTGAAAAAGAAGTTGTTGGCGTGCTGATAAACAATATCGGTCAGTGTCAGCTGTACATCATAAAAAACAACTTGCACGCGAGAAAGCACGCGAATCTAACAAACCGAAAAAGTTATTGTTGAAAAAATGTTGCCCTTGGATTTAAAGCTTTTTCGATTTAAATTTTTAAAAAACTTTTATCTAGCTGACCAAAACCTGTTTGTCTATTTTTAACCAAAGATTCAAAAAAATCAAGAAGCAGTAGTAAAAATTGCACAAGATATTAACGTTTTGGTGCAACGTCCGATGAAAAGGATTGCTTGCTAATGCGTCAATACAACAGCTAGTAAATTAGTTACAAAAACATGAGCAGCAACGTTTCTAACATTAGCAACTTTATTCTAAATTTCGTTTAAAAGCTAACATTTTACCATAATCATAACGAGCTACACATTAAACATTACCGCATTACGAGGAGATCACACTTGTCCAGAAAAACATATTTTTAAATCTTTTTAATTCTTAAAAGTTTTTAGCCGAAGTTACTTGTTCTATATTTTTTTAAATAGCTCAATGACATTAAATCCGAATAATTTAATCAAGAAAATTTTAGTTAATGGGACTATCATATCGTAATCAAAATATCATTAATCTAATAGAGACAAAAAAAGCAAAACGTGACTGAATCAGGATATCAAATCGCAACAAGTTAATTAGGAAAAGCGATCAAATAGCAAGCAAAAGCAAAAACTACTAAATAATGAAATTGCTCACATAATTTTTGCATGCAAAAAAAGAGCATATTCAAAGCACATAAATTTTTACGGTTTGCTTGACTTGTATTAGTAACCGTAAAAGTATTTTTTTCGGTTTTGCTTGTCATTTAAGCTCGTTGTACAAATGAGTTTTGAAGGAATGAGTGAGTCTGAAAATATGCTCATCAATTTTGATACAAACAAATGGTATGCAGAATGATTGTTTTTATTTTATAAAATAGTTTTATATTTATTTTACAAAGTATACAAACTTACAAACTTTAATTATGAATAAATTCTTTAAAATATATTTTTTTATTAGGCTGGAAAACAAAATATTTTCTTCTTAGGACCATTTTTTAAATATTCATGCATGTTATTTTCGTTTAACTTTTGCTGTCGACCAAGTTCATCGTTATAGCTAAAAGAAAATTTAAATTTAACATATAAACAATAAGTTAAAGTTTTAAAAATAAATTTTTTTTACTAATGCTTTACCATAGTTCAATTTTTTGCGGGATAGTCCTGGATTTTATCAAGTTTTCTACTTCACCAAATGAATAACTGTCATTAATAAAAACTTTCTGCACAAATGTATACTGAACTTCAATTTCAAACGAATTTGACTGAGCGTTACTCTAAAAAAAAATTACGTTTTAAAAAAAGTAATACAAATTAAAAAGAAGCAAAAAGAAAGAATTGAGAATTTTTTTAAGCTGTTATAATGCAATTGTTTTAATCAACAATAATTAAGATTATCCAGGGCTTCTGTTTAACAATGAGATAAAAGAAAATTTTTGATACAGTTTTTTTATTTTTTTTTCAATTTTTTTTTTATTTTGTTAACATTTTTAAATTAGTACAATCTTTCCATTAAAAATAAATGATCAAACTTTTTAAATTTACTAAATACACTAATATTTAGAACAAAAAAAAAATTGGAGTAAATTAGCCGAGGTAAAACCTTGTTGTTATGATAAGTAAATTTTAATAAAAACTGTAAATTAATAAAAGTGAAACAGTAAATTTCAAATTTTATCAAAAACAATTAACAGTTACGTCATCAATGTTGACACAACTGATCTTGACATGGTCTAGATTGACCACTTACTTATTATGAATATAACTATTGTTAAATATAAGCATAACAAACTGTTATGTTATGCTTAATTGATTATATTTATTATAACAAATGTAATTATATAAAATAATCGTAGATATCATTGGATGGATTAACCATCCAACCATTACAACCATTCACACAATTATTTATCCATTTAACCAATTAATTCTGTATCATAAAAAATTCAAATGACATATTTTATTACAATTTGATTACTTTTAGATAAAATATAAAGGATATTAATGGCAAAATTTTAGAAAAGATTTGTACAAAAATTTATTAGGTATTATTTGAATTCTAACCACTTTTGTTTTTTAAAACATTAATTTAATAAACCAGCAAATACCAATAAAGTATTTAACAGGTATTAGCTGTTATTTTTCTCTTCCACTTAAATTTTTCAAGTTTGTACGTTTTTCAAAATTTTATAATAAAATATTTTACAGAATAAGAATCTTCTATAAAAAGTACTCTTTAGTCTTAAACCTTACTCTAAACCCTAACCTTAAACCTGATCCTAAACCCTGAGCCAAACTCTGACCCTTAACCCTTACCCTAAAAATATTTAAATAAAACATCAAACAAAGAAACATTGAATCAAATAAAACATAATATATAAAATAAAAAACTAACAACGATAACCTATTAATATATAGTAATAATAAAAACAAATCAATACATAGTAATTTATATAAAAATAGTATTTGTTGATAGGATACAGATTCAACGAACACTCTTTAGAATTCTTTAGAAATCTGTACAACCTTTAACTATATTACAGTGTTAATTGTGTCTATTTTATAGTAAATTCTATTTTTGTTTGAGTTTTAACCTTTTTTTCCTAACTGTAACTAAATACAAAAATAAGAAAAAATAAATAAAAAGCTTTACTTCTTGCTTTGAGTTTTTTGAATCATATTTTAAAACTTCCATTATGTTTGCTTTGGTATGGAATAATTTATTTTTCAATTTTTTACTCTTTTTTTCAGAAGAAACTTCAGAGATGCTATTACTCCTTGTATTTAATGTATTACTGTTGTTTATAAATGGAAGCGTATGGTAAATAGTAGAAGGTTCTGCAATTGTGTTACTTCGGATATTTGTTGGTCGGGTATTATTGAAGGATAATTTTTGCGATTCTGCATTAACCGACGTAGTGTTGTTGTTGAGTTTAAAAATATCATTGTTTGCTAAACTTGTACGCTGATCAAGTTCTTCAGAAGTATCATGTTCTATGATATGTTCATTTTTATTTGAATCGTTAGTTAAGTTTGGTAATGGCTTCTGCGGGCGAAGATTAGAAGGCTTGGGATATTCTTTGGGCATTGCTGTGTTTTCTGAAGAGATTGATTGTTCTTCGAAACTTAATTCTGGAGACGAAGGTTTACTTGTTGTTTCACATGAAGATGAGGAACCGTTTTCAGTGAATTTGTTTTCAGAAGATTTATCTTCAATATGCATTTTTTCGGTGGACACGTTTTCAAACAATGGCTTATTTAGAATTGTTTGAAGATTTGATTCTATTTCTGATTCTTGATCAACTGGAACTGGTAGTTGTTTTACTGGTTTTGGTTTTTTTAAAGTTGCTTTACGCTCTGGCTGCCTAATTTGTTCCAACATGGTGTTGCGTTCACTTTTGAAGTTCTCTTTAGCTTGGACTTCCTCATGGGCGTTCTTAGACTGCGTGGCCTGCAACTAAAAAATTTGTAAAAGCATTTTATCAAAACGTTTATAATTCTAGAATAATTCAAATACTTTTGAAAAGAAAGTAAAATAAAACAAAAAAAAAACAAACAAAAATAAAAAAACGATGTAGCAAATCATTATTAAAATTAATATTTTAAATAAAACTGATGTCAATACCTCCTTTCCAGAAAAACAGGTGTAAAGACTTTCTTCGTTTTCGGCGGCAATTACCTGATTTGTTCAAAATAAATTAAAGAATTACAATATTAAACAATCATTACTAATATCAATTTTTTTATATTTTTGACTTAATAGTTGATTTTTAACTTTGTTTTATTGCATAATAAATACTTTTATAAATATTTTCTTTTATATAAGTTTTATGTATCTAAATATAATAAAAGACAAGTTTTCTTATCCTTAATCTAAATTTTTATTCCTCATTTTACCTTTGCTTTTCCTAAGTAATCTTTTTTTTTGTAGTTATTAATAGATAATTTTGATGGTCTGTAAATTGCACTTGAAGGAGGTGAGAATAATGTAATTGATTTACCAGCCTAAAAAAGAGATTTTAGTGAAAGCCTTAAAATCATATATAATTCTTAAAACCAATAACTCGCTTGCATGAGCTATAGATTTTGAGAATTATATATGCTTTAATTATAGTTAAAATAGAAAGGTTTTTAACGACCATGCACATATTATTGTATACTTTTATAATATACTTAATATAATGTATTATATTGTAATGTTATAAGGTACAATTCTTTTAAATTGTATATCAAAAAAAAACTTTATAACTTATAATAAATGTGCTTAAATTGTAAACTGCGTTCTCAGTTCGTTTTTAACTTATTTTTATCGTTGTTATGTTCAGGGTCGCCGAGAGCTTTCATGACGCACAGGGCGTATCGTCAAATAGGCACGTCTTTAAGCATTCATGATTTTAAAAAGAATTTAAGTTAAAAGCATGTGCAATCATGAATATGCATGATTGCACACGCTAAACGTATATTTCTATTTTATCACGATATAGCTGCATTTGCAGGTTCATCGCGATATCGATTTCTCTTTTCTTTTGATTTTCCAAATTTTCAAAGAGAACCTACAACACTATTAGAGTAGAGACGCTAGCTCTTGAGGGCATTGCCCATTATAGTGTTTATAGAAAAGAGAAAGAGAAGCAACATTACGACGGTGTGATAATGGTTAGAAGTTGGCTACAATAATATTCCGAACAAGGACGGATTTGAGATTTATAGAGATAAAGAATAGAATCCGGAGAAAGAAAGTGGCGTGCACGATAAAGAAATGCAACTTTAGCAGATGTTAATTTTGCAATCAATTTAATATATGGTTTCCAAAAAAGATCGGAAGCAAGAGTTAATCCTAGAAGATCAAGGATAGATGACTCATCGAGTGCATTAGCGTTCATAAATATAGGAAGATCTAGATTATTGAGATAACGATTAGCTGAAAAAATTGAGCTTTATCAGAGTTAAAGTTCACCGGCCACTGCAAGCCCCATGCTGTAGCAGAGGTGAGATCTTTTTCAAGCTCAGTTGCCCCTTCCAAGCAATCAGAGAGTGTTGGCTTCTTATCAAGACAACTATGAATGATAATATCACCAGCAAACAACACCACCTTAGATGTGAGAACACCAGGAAGATCTTTTATGTAACTTAAAAAGAATATAGGACCAAGGATAGTACCTTCGGGAACCCCTGAAGTTCCAGGAGAGGAATAAGAGTGCTGTACATCGAGGACAAATTTAATAGTATTGGTAAGGAAGGATTCAATAAACTTTAAGATATTATCTGATATACCATAAGAAGAAGGCTTATGGAGAAAACTAGCATGCCAAACCTTATCAAAAGCTTTAGAAATGCCAAGAGCGATAGCCTTAATCTCTCAACAGCTATCTAATGCACCATAAAACCTATCAGTATTAATGTTAGCAAATCAGCTGTAGAACTAGAAGATCAAAATCCATATTGATGATCAGAAATAAGTTATTAGATTCAAAATGAGAGATTAATTGTTTGTTAATTAAAGACTCAAAAACCTTGCTTATGATTGTAAGAAGACTAATTGGACGGTAGTTAGACAAGTCAGATTGCTCTCCGGACTTTGAAAATAGGGATAACAGATGCCGTATTTTGGCATGCCAGAAAACAAGACTCCGATAAGCACTTGTTAAATAGTTTTGAAAGTTAAGAAAACAGCTACGGAGAATACTACTGCAAGACTATAACAGGTATGCTGTCCGGACCACAAGCTGTAGAAGGGTCTAAGCAGAAAATCACTTTAGATACAGAAGTTGGAGTGATACTGTTAAGCAATTGATCAACCTGTTTGTCGGCTATATCAGTTAGAACGCAGCTAGTAGAATCAGGAGATAATATCAATAAAAAGTTCTTAGCAAACAATTAAGCTTTGCCATTAGGTGAGGTGACAAAATCTGAACAATACAAGAGAGGTGGAACATTAACCTTAACATAAATACTGTTAAAGATAATCTAGAAATCAAGCCTAATTTTTTAGAGAAAATACGAGATTTCGTGATCTGAGAGCAGCGTGATTTGGCGTTAGACAAAACCTTTCTATAGTTTTTTATTTCTAATGGTTTCTTGAAGTAGTATATAGACGTCTATTTTCTGGGGAATTGCTTGCTGATAGACATGAATATGATAGACATTACTATTGGAAATTGCTGTAACTCAATGCGAGGAAAATTATTGAGAAGAATGAGGCTTAACTTGAAATTGTCGAGAGGTAATAAAAGATTCCATGCCAATCTGAATCCAAGAAGTTAAATAAGAAGCGCATTTGTCAGCAGGAAGACGAAATACTTTTACCCAAGAGTCATCACGAAGAATATTCAGTCCCAATCAGCTTTAAGGTAGTTGTAAGAGGTGTGATGATAGGGGGTTTCTGATGATGAAGAAGAATGAGATAATAGTTTTAGAGAGATCAAACTGCATTCAGAAGCGCCTTAAAATGAATGTAGAGAAACTGAGCACTGACTATAATTAGAAGCAAGACATAAGTCGAGTAGAGAAGGTAACTGATTCGGATTATCTGAAGCGTGTTGATATATACCTATATCTATATCTATATATAGCCTAGCCACGGCCCTGTATGTCTCTTCATCCCAGTATAGCCTTAAAAATGCTCTATTTCTTTTGCAGTTACATTTATACTCTATCTGTAATGTTGAAAACAATATAAATTTGTTTTATCTACAAGTATATTAGTATTATCATCATCCCAAAGAAGATTGGTAAAAGTTTATCAAACTTTTATCAAAATCAATTTGTGATTAAGTAAAAAAATTTTCGGCAATGTCATCGAGAAATAGTGTACATTTACGCTATTGACAAATGTGTTTGATCTCGAACATAGAAAATGTAATTTTAAAATTTATTCTCAAGCTTGTATCAGCAAAATTGTTCTTGAAACTGGTGCATGACTAATATCGGTATTGTTATTGCTTTCAGATAAATAAAATATTTATGAAAACTTTAAGGAATGTCACATGCTTCTACAGCGGTATATATTTTAACATTTTGTTTTTTAAGTAAATAATCAATTAAATCTTATAATCAACTAGATTAAAATGTACTTTTCAACTAGATGATTATGTAACTTTTCAAAATGTAATTTTTAAAATGAACAGGGTGGCCACACAAGATGTTAGAAATTTTTAAAATGAACAGGGTGGCCACACAAGATGTTAGAAATTTTTAAAATAAACCCTTTTTATTTTAAAAATTTCATGTGACATTCCTTAAAGTTTTCATAAATATTTTATTTATCTGAAAGCAATAACAATACCGATATTAGTCATGCACCAGTTTCAAGAACAATTTTGCTGATACAAGCTTGAGAATAAATTTTAAAATTACATTTTCTATGTTTGAGATCAAACACATTTGTCAATAGCGTAAATGTACACTATTTCTCGATGACATTTTTGCTATATAACAACTAATAAAAAAGCTTCGATATAGACATTACTTTTTCTTGATGTTTTTTCAATAAAGTTATCTGAAAAATATCATGTAAACACATTTTGTAAACACATTTTGTAAACACATTTTGTAAACACATCATGTAAACACATTTTGGGTTATTTTATTTGTTTTAATATGGTAACAGTGTCTTTTTGCAATATTTTTCATTGTATGTTTATATTTTAAAAATGGTTTCCAGTATCAGATTTTTACAATTAGCAGATTTTTATAATAATAACAGTAGTTGAATTTTTGACAATCTTATACTTCTTAATACTTATTCTTTTAAAAATATTTTTTTACAATCTTTACTTTTTCTTCTAACAATACTTTTTGACAATCTTTACTTACACTTATAACAATATTTTTTGATAATCTTTACTTATTCTTTTTAAAACACTTTTTTTTAATTTTTTTATTTTATTCCTATAGCAATATATTTTGACAATTTTTACTTATTCTTATAACAATATTTTTTGACAATCTTCTCTTATTCTTATAGCAACTTTTTTTGACAACCTCTAATTATTTTTATAATAATATTTTTTGACAATCTTTACTTATTCTTATCACAACATTTTATATTAACGATACCAATGAGTTTATCTAATTTTTAGTGTAAGTTAGTTTAAATGAAGTTATTTTTCTTTATGGTTACCGTAAAGAATTTATTTGTTTTGTTTAGAAAAGTAAAAATAATGCTAAAGTATCTCAGCCGGCATTTGGTCCTAAAAAGACGTCTTCGGAACTTTCAAAAGACGTTCTGAACGTCTTTTGAACGTTTATAAGACATTTTTTAGAACCAAATGCCGGTAGGGATAAAAGTAAGTTTAAAGTCTTGTCGCTCATTAAAAGAGAGTTTGAAAAGTGGCCGTAAAGAGATAAAAAGTAAAATAAAAATTTTATTAAGGTTTTTTTAAGTTATTTGAAAGTTTTTTGAGGGATTGCAAACGGTTGAATAGAAAATAATAGGCAGCATAGTTCTGGGAATAAACATGTGGCGATTGTTCGTATGGTAGCAGCCAGTAAAGTTAAAAGCTCTCTGCAGTAAAAAATCAGGAAAGCAACTCAAAAACAAACGAACTTGAATGGAATGATGTCAAGAAATTAAACATTAAATGCAGAGTGAATTGTATCACTTGAAGTTTCAAAATGTAAATATTTGTACCGTTGTTCAGAATTAATTGTATGCATTTCTGTTCAAGAGTTGTTAACAAGGCCAAAAGTAGCAAGGCCACGGACAAGCCCACATGTTACAAAACCAAGGCCAAGACCAAGGCCAAGATCAAGGCCAAAAGTTACAAGGTTAAGGACAAGGTCAACGCCACATGTATACATAGCCAAGAATAAAAGTTTCAAGGCTTAGGCCTACGCAAACATTTACAAGACCAAAAACTTAAATTTTCGCTTTACGTTAAGGCCAATTATTAACAAAACTGTAGGTAGCAAGTGCTGTGACAATAAAACCACATGTTGTGAAATTAGATCAAGGTTGTGCGCAGAATTCAACAAAGTCAATAAGAAAATATACTTGTCGATATGTATAAAAGCCGAAAACAAAAATATTATAAAATAAAGAATGAAAACTTTTAATTCTTTCATTTTATGTATTTTTTTATGAAGGCCAAGGCCAAAACAATTAAGGCCGAGGTCAAAAATTTCAAGGCCAAGGCCTTAATTTTTGATCTTAAGGCAAGGCCAAGGCCAAGGACTGACAACTTTATTCTGTTCCATGTTTCCAGACAATCAAATCTCTCAAAATTTTACTTGAGGAAAAAAATTCAATTACATTTAATGTAACGGTTTTGCTCTTTTTGTTAAAAAAGCAATGCTAAATGAATCGAACAAAGTCTTTTATTAAACCACCTTATTTTTTTTTTTTTCCACCGCAAATTTCACCGCGAACGAACGGGTTTTTCAGAGCGTTTTAAAAAACGTATAATAATGGCGAAAAACTTTACACCAGCACAACTTGAAGAAATCCTTGAAAATCATGAGAATACTATGATGAAAATTTTAATGATTGGATAGAAAAAATGGAAATTAAATTTATCTACTTAAAAGATGAAAACTTTACGTTAAAAAAAGAATTATCTGAGGTACAGAAAGCTGTTGAATTTATACACAAAAGCTATGATAAAATAATAATTGAACTTACAGAATTAAAAAAAACAGAGTCGAAAAAATCACCAGATATAAGTAATATTGAAAATGGAAACAATAACATAGAAGAAAAAATAGTAGAACAAGAAGACAGAAGCCGTAGAAACAACTTGAGATTTGTTGGGATTGAAGATAAAGCTAATGAAACTTGGGAAAAAAGTGAACAAAAAATCAAAGATTTCCTCAGTACGAAGCTTAATATACAAGAAAATAATTTAATATATAGAGCCCATCGAGTTGGAAAAGAAACAGGAAAAAACAGATCAATTGTTGTTCGATTTCAAAACTACAAAGACAAAGTCCTAGTGTTAAACAAATATACGACGATGAAGCTTTGGAACGAGTGGTTGTACGTTAACAAAGACTATAGCGATTTTACAATAAATTTACGAAGAAAACTTTTCAAAGAAGCGAAGGAATTGCGAGTGAAAGGTAAGTTTGCTAAAGTAACTTACAATAAATTAATCACGCGTGACCTATAATTATAAAGGAATTCTTTTAATATTCTATAATCAAATTTAAAAACAAAAATGGATGACTACGAATCCTTTACTTTTAATTTTCATGATAAATACTTAAAATCAGATCTTAATTCAGATCCAGATGTCAACTTTTTTAATGATGTGAACACACGTTGTTCTTATCTTTATCCCAATAAGTTAAAAGAATTTCTTAATAAAAACGGCACTGAAAATCAAAAAATCAGAATCCTTCACATTAATATTTGAAGTCTAAATAAAAATTTTGAAAAGTTTTGTGATTTTTTAGATGAAACTGAAAATATTTTTAATATAATTTGCTTAACGGAAACATGGATTTCTTCGAATAAGTTTAAAAATAATTCTATTTGCCATCTTCCAGGTTTGAAACAATTTTGTTAGAAAGACAAACAAATAAACGGGGTGGAGGAGTTCTGATTTACGTTAAATTTACATTGTATCACATTAGGAATGATTAGTGCGTTTCTGACGGCGATAAAGAAATCGTAACTAATAAAATTTTAAACAATAAAAAAAAAAGTATTCTATTAAGCTGCTGTTATAGACCGCTAGATGGTGCGTCTGAAAATCTTAGTTTTACAGCGTAATATCATTCGCAAAGGTAGCAAAGAAAACAAAATTACTTTTATAATTGGAGATTTCAACATGAACTGTCTAATTTATAGTAAAGATAAAAAAGTAAAAAGTTTTTATGATGAAATATTTATGGCAGGAGCTCTTCCTTTATTTAATTGCCCTACTAGAATAACCAAAACTTCAACGACGTTTATTGATAATATTTTTACAACAGATATTTATAATAAGAAATTACAAAAAGGAATTATAAAAACCGACATATCCGATCATTTCCCCATTTTTCTTACAATTCATACTGTATCCTCTAATAACCCCGAAAGACAAAATATAATAAAAAAACGTGCCTTCAACGAAAACAATATAAAATCCTTTCAATATCAATTATCACTTCTGCATTGGAAACATATTAACTTTAGTGATGACGCAAATACAATATATAATAAGTTTTATAAAAAAAAAAACCTTGAATAGTCCATGGATTACCAAAGGACTTAGAAAATCCTCTAAAATCAAACAGAAACTATATATTAAATATTTAAAAACAAAATCAGATGAAAACCAACAAAAATATAAAAATTACCAACATCTATTTGAAAAAATTCGTAAATAACTTAAAAAAAATTATTATTCAAATTTAATTAGTAAATTTAAAAACGACTCAAAAAATACTTGGAGAACGTTGAAAGAAATAACAGGAAAACAAAAAACAAATTCAAACTACCTTCCTAAAGTAATTAAAATAAATAAAACAAATATATATGAACCAAACGAAATTGCAAACGAGTTTAATAAATATTTTATTGATATTGGAACTAAATTGGCAAATAAGATTCCTATTACGGAAAAAACTTTTAGTGATTTCCTAGAGCCTATAAATAATTCGCTTTTTATAGATAATTTATATTCTGACTTATCTTTTGATGAGTTTGAGAGAGCTTACAAATCTCTTAAAAGAAACAAAGCTACAGGTGCGAAGGAAATAAATGGCAACATAATCATAGATTGCTTTGAAAATTTAAAATGTATTTTTTATAAAGTGTTCAGGGCATCTATACAGCAAGGTGTATTCCCCGACCAATTAAAATTAGCTAAAGTTACTCCAATTTACAAAGACGGAAAAAAAATCAAATATTACTAATTATCGCCCTATCTCAGTTCTTTCAACCTTCTCGAAAATTTTAGAAAGAATTATATACAATAGAACATACAATTACCTTAATCTAAATAAACTTCTATATAAAAATCAATTCGGTTTTAAAAAAAATTGTTCAACTGAACAAGCCATTGCGCAGTTCATTCGTGAAATTTCCAATATATTTGGTAGATCACAATATACACTAGGTATTTTCATTGACCTATCAAAAGCATTCGACACGGTCGATCACAAAATTCTACTTAAGAAACTCAACTTTTATGGAATTAATGGCAAATTAATAAAATGGTATAAAAGTTATTTGACAAATAGAAAACAATTTGTTTTCTATGGAGATTATTTTCAAAATGAAAAATTAATTGACATAAAGTGTGGTGTTCCACAGTTCCACACTATTCTAGGCCCACTTTTGTTTTTAGTCTATATAAATGATTTAAATAAAGCTTCTAACCTTATGAGTATCATTTTTGCGGACGATACTAATTTATTTCTATCAAACAGTCACATTTATGAGCTATTTTTAAATATGAATAAAGAACTCAATCACATCTCCAACTGGTTTAAGTGCAACAAGTTAACTTTAAACATTGACAAAACAAAATGGATCCTTTTCCACTCCCTCGCAAAAAAGTTTTTTTACCAAATAATTTACCTAAACTTTTTATTGATAAAACTGAAATAAAAAAGGAGTCGGTCACAAGATTTTTAGGCACTTGCATTGATGAAAATATTACATGGAAGTATCATATCGACTTTACTTCAACTAAACTGGCCAAAAGTATTGGAATTCTATATAAGGTCAGATACTATCTAAATAAAAAAAACTTAATTCAACTCTACTACTCATTTATACATAGCTATATAAATTATGCCAATATTGTTTGAGAAAGTACCTCTAAAAGTAAGTTAGGAAATCTCTACCATCGTCAGAAACACGCAATGCATTTAACATGTTTTGAAATCGTTTTTCTCATTCTAATATTTTGTTTAAGAACGTTAAAGCACTTAACGTTTACGAACTCAATGTCTATAATATTTTATGTTTTATGTTTCGTTGTAAAAGTGAACAACCATTGCTCATTTTTAAAGATCTTTTTACCCATAAAGCTATAAACAAATATACTTTACGAAATACTTTACGAAATACTTTACGAAATACTTTACGAAATACTTTACGAAATACTTTACGAAACACTTTACGAAATACTTTACGAAATACTTTACGAAATAATAATTTAATAATTGAACCCTTTTGTCAAACAAAGTTTTATCAGTTTTGCATAAACTATCGAGCACCGTATTTATGGAACAAAATCGTTGTTTTAAATTTTGATTTGTCAATTTCGTTTTCTATTTTTAAAACTAAATTAAAAAACTTTATTCTTTCTACTGACAATATATATAAATATTTTTGAAATGTAAAATTATTTTCTGTTTTTGTTTATTCTACATTGTTAATAATTATTAAATCAATTGTATTAAATTATTATATTATATATACACGTTTGATATATTTTATATGGTTCTGGCGACAAGATCTTTTGGATCTTCTTTCAGATACCAAGTTTATGTATTGTTATATTGTTATATTACGATTAATAATTGTAAACTAAAAAAAAAAAAAAATTTGATGAATCTCATAAAAATATTTCTAAATTAAGTCAAATAGATCTGCATGTTTGCTTTTGGGATACATATATAAAGTATAAACATCTTGTTGAACTTCTGAGTTCTTACGTAAAGCGTTAGCTGATGATATTTCTTCTAAGTAGGGGAGAGTGGGGTAATGGCGAACGCGGGGTAACTACGAACATGGTCAAAACAGCATTGTAAAAAAATAAATTCGACAATTTTTTTTTACCTGCTGAGAAGGGATCCTATGCTCAGTTCCAGACGTGCAGTAGTGTAATGAAGCTGCGGATGTTGTTCACTATAATTTGATTTTAAATTTTTCTGATAATTTTATGCAACTTTTTTCTTGAGTAACACTCTGTTGTAGCTTGTATGGAAATAAAGTCACTCCTTTTTTTTGTTTTTGTTGCATAATATAGTTTTTAGACTTAGTTATTACAATTAGCTTTTTATTCGCTATTACACAACAGTGCTTGTGATTGCCCCCCAATGTGTTTGGAATTACCCCACGTAGGCAGGGTAATTCCGAACACCAATGGTTTTATTTCTAACATAAATTTTTATTTTATAATAAGATTTTTAAAAATTCCTTTTGAGGGTTTGTGACTGAGTAGTTAAACTAATTGATAAGGAATAAATATGATCAATTTTGTATAACTGGTGTCTTTAATTCGCATTCCCGCTTAGGTGTTCGCCAATACCCCACTCTCCCCTAATTATACTTGGAAAAAATAATAATTATAAGTATAATAATTGTTTAAGGTTTTTGGATAGTAGTGAGCTCCTTCAAGTTTCTTCTGATGTTCCTTATTGAAATCTCGGGATTTTAAACGCTAGATTTAAATAAGGATAGTTTACTTGATCCTTTAACTAATATATGTTGTCTCCATACCTTCATTGTTCCTTCTGTCGGTTACTGTTGGTTCAAAATTATTTTTCATAATATATCAGTTTAATAACTTAAACTTGGTACATAAAAGAAGATCTTTAAGAACTCGTTTTAAAAACTTTTAGTAGTGACTATTTCTTTATCAACATCAAAGTTTCTGAAACATTCAACATAACTTTTGGCATAGCCTACTTAAAGTATACGGCATAATATTCTGCATTTTTGCCAAAAGAAAAGGCCAGTTTTTTTGGGTTTTGAAAGGAAGTGTTTTTTTGTGTTTTGAAAGGAAGTGAAATTGTACAAAATAAACTAAAAGTTTTGTTAGTAGAACAAAGTTGAAAGTTGTCTTGTTGGCTATTTATTAAACGATTTAAAACAAGATGCAGTGACAGTATTTTCATTTAAAGTCAATGAAGAACTACAAACCATTAAAAGTTACAAAAAGTTTTGTCAATATCCATGAATATTTACGAACCATAAAAAGTTTAAATGATAATGTATTTGGGAATATGCTAAACTGTATGGCAACTAACTTATTTGTTATATGTGCAAAACATTTTCAAGCAAAAAATACTTTAAAACAAGGAGAGCAGGCTAAAAGATCCTGCTTGATAAAACACTAAGAGAACTGGCTGAAAGATCCTGCCTAATAAAACAAGGATAGCATGCTAAAAGATCCTGTCTAATAAAGATTATAAACAATACCTACTCTACATTTAAGTGTCATGGACAAATAACCAGGGCCGCCGTGAGGGGGGGTCTACTGGGTTGTTTTGTCCCGGGCGCCAGGTCGACAGGGGCGCACGAAGCCGAATATAAATAATTTTTTTTTTCATGTTTATTTAAAAAAAAGATGAAGTACTGGGAAGCAGCGTGGAAAATAAGAAATCAAAAGCAGCCGGTCAATTTGACCAGCTAAAACATATAATAGACGGTCAATTGCTTTTTTTGGCCGGTCAATTTTTTTTAGTTTAAATTTTCAACTTTGTAATGAAGTGCTTCATAATTGGACTTTTTAAATGGAAAAAGTAATTAATGCTTTAAAACTAAGAAATTAGCATTACTTTCAAAACATTAGTTTTAAATAAAGCGATTCTTTTTATATAGCGGAAACTCGCAAATAAAGTGAATACTAATGATTAATTTAACAACCCGCTGAATTAAATTTTAAAATAACTTTAGTGCACGGAGATTTTCATTCAATTAAAAACGGAGATTTTTTACTTTATTAAAAAAAGAGATTAGACTAAATCCAAGTAGTTTGATATTGATATAAAATATTAAAACAATTTTATTAAATTTATTTCTCTAATTTTTAAAATCTCTCAAATTTGAAACAATTTTGAAACACGTGATATCGATGTGATAGTCTGATAGACCCAATCAAGAAGAAATTCAAACAGTTCTTTGCTTATGAGCGGATGCTGTTTCAAAAAGAATTAAAACATGTCTGGTATTAAAAAGAAAGAGTCTGGTTGTCAAGTAAGAAAGAACGCTGCTCAAAGAACTGCGAATGAGGAAAAGAACAAACGCACTCTTCAAGACTGTGGTATTACAGTTACAAAAAAAGGAGAAGATGAAAGTCCTACTGCTTCAAACTCTTTCCTGCCAAGTCAATCGATTCAAGTAGTAAATAGTTTTCCCCGTGAAAGGATATTTTCCCATTTGATTAATTCAATGTTATATAAATTTTTAACTTATTTTTATAGGTTGGAACTGAAAACGATGTCACTGACATTTCTGAAAGCTCGGGAGAGCCCCTATCAAAAATCGGAATGGTAGCTGTGAATGAAGAGAATATTTTGGTAAGTTCTACCTCTTTAAAAGAAATGATGTTAATAAACTTTTAAGCTAATAAAATAAGATTTTTTAAAATTTATTCTCAGGTGTTGCCAACAGAAGAACACATCGCTACCATTCCTTCCAATGATCCTGCTTTGAGGGCAGCACATCTTTCCAAAGTGGAAAGAGATTCTGTGTTTCTACAGGGGCTTCCTCGAAATCCTTCAGCTTTCCCGAAAGATTCTAATAAGAAGAAGGTTCCTGAATCATTTTTCTACGAAACTTCTCTCAACGGGGAGACCAGAAAGGTCTTCGGCCGCTTTCGAATCAGTCTGCACTTGCCTTTCTTCAACACCATCCCTGTTTCTGTTGCGGAAGGCGAGAGATCTTTTAGTAAGCTTGCTCTAGTTAAGACAGCTTTAAGGTCTACAATTAGCCAAGAACGACTCACGAATCTTCTTGTTATTTCCATTGAGCATGATCTTGCCAAAAAGTTGTGCTACGGTGAAGTGATTTCCAAATTCGCCATGAGTAAAGCTCGAAAGATCAATTTCCTCTGAAGTTGAAACAACAATAGCTGTTGTATTCTAGACAAATTTTTGCTCTTAACATCCAATAGTTTTTAATGATTGTCTTTGGTCTGTTTCTACCATGTTCTAGTGTCGACTTATCATTTTATGTATGAGTGTATAACCAAGTCAAAAGACCATTGCAATTATCTAGAAATAAACTGTTCAAATGTTCATTAATTAAAATTAAAAAATTCTATATTCTTTTATCCTCTTTGATTTATTATCAAATGGCTTATTATATGTATTGAATTATGGATCACTAGATCAGCTTTCACTTTCAGTAGGGCGCTTGGGAAATTTTGACCCTGGGCGCCGCAAAGGCTCACGCCGGGCCTGCAAATAACTGTTGCAAATAATTATGTATTAATGATATTCCTGTAATTAGTCATTTGGTAATTTCTGTTCCAGAATGTTTAACATTAAAATACTAAAAAAATATTGAGCAATTTTAAATACATTGCTATTATGGTATGTAGCT
This sequence comes from Hydra vulgaris, assembly GCF_038396675.1. Lineage (NCBI taxonomy): Eukaryota > Metazoa > Cnidaria > Hydrozoa > Anthoathecata > Hydridae > Hydra > Hydra vulgaris. The sequence continues at coordinate 63,121,601 of NC_088921.1, read as the reverse complement.
ACCAAATGTTAAAACATAATTATCATATTGCATTTTATAAGTTATTGTTTAATACCAAAAGTTATTGAGATTTTTTTTTATTAAGAATCTGGTATGAAGTTAATACCACATATTGAGTTATTTAACAGTACAAGTTATTGTTCACATACCATAAGTTATTAAGATTATTATACAAATTGCTGAGAGCTTATATAAATATATTTTACAAGAGTTGTCTAGTGTTTTTTTATCGTCATAAAAATGCCCTGCATATGTATGTTTAAACATTTTACTACATACGTACAAAATCATGCAGAATCTTTATTTTTTTGGTTTGTTTTAGTTTTTGAAAAACCTAAAAAAAAAAAAAAGAAATAAAGCGTACATTATATCACCATTAAAAATTTATTTGAAAGATTTCCTATTGATTTCCTAATTGAAAATACATTTTGGTAATATTGGCGCAGTACAATATGCAAAATTATTACTCAAAGCGGCCCAAATATTGCAAGATATCTGCCTAATATTTTAAGAAATATATTTATAGAAATATACAGAATATTCTGGTGAAACAGGTCTGAACTTTTCAAAAACGGTAAAAAATTTTTAAGAACATTCATTAAATAATAAGAACATTCCATACATAGTAAAAATTTCCTCAGTTATAAAAATTTATAGTAATTGATCGAGAAATGAAACCTTTGAAACTTTTACTATTTTTTTTTTAACAGTGCTTATGGTGCGCAAGCTTAGTTTGCAACAGTCATCCAAGTAATTATTAAAAAATTTAATAAATTACTATCAGAAGATAAAAATGGCTTTAAAAAAGGTTATTTTATGGAGTTGTGGATTTTATTTTAAAAAGTGATAAACTATCCAGACTTCCACCCTAAAAGTATACTAAGTTCAAAGATGATGTTACAGTTAAACAGAAAGTTTTTGTTTTTTTTAAACATATTTGCTTCCAACAAGGCGGCAAGCAACCACTATTAGATTTGGATGTTAATGGAAGAGAAAAGATGAAGATTGTAGCGCAAGATAACAATTGACAGACAAGTTCAAAGATTGCAAATTATATGAATCAGGAAAGCAAGATGAAGGTTCCAAAGAACTGATGTTCGAGGAAAAAAACTAGACGAATAATTGTTTTTGGAGCACTTAGAAACAGTCACAGAAAAAGGATGAGACTTAATAAATGACGAGTAACACGAGAATAAATTTTAGTAGATGGCACAATAGACGCTAGCTCTTTAGAGCAGTGCCAATTACAGTATTTGTAGAAATGAGAAAGAGAAGCAACATTACGACAATGTGATAATGGTTGGAAGTTGGCTGCAAGAACAGGTCCAACTATGTTTACAATGCGTTTTTGCGCCTTGCCTAGAAGAGAAAGGGCATCATTAGAAGATCCACCCCAGATATAACAACAGTATTCCATACAAGGACGGAACGGATTCCATACAAGGAATTTGAGATTTATAGAGATAGAGAATAGATTCCGGAGAAAGAAAATGTCTAGCTCGATAAAGAGATGCAACTTTAGCAGATGATAATTTTGCAACTGATTTGATATATGATTTACAAAAAAAATTGGAAGTAAGAGTTAATTCTAGAAGATCAAGGTTAGATGACTCATCGAGTACATTACCGTTCATAAATATAGGAAGACCTAAATTATTGCGAAATGATTGGCTGAAAAAAGTTTAGTTTAATCTGAATTATATTTTACCAGCTACTGTAAGCTCCATGCTGTAGCAGAAGTGAAATCTTTTTCAAGCTCAAATGACCCCTCCAAGCAATCAGAGAGTGTTGGCTACTATCATGACAAAAAAAAAGGTTGCATCACCAGCGAACAATGCCACCATGGATAAGAAATTATCTGGATCGTTAATAAAAGTTAAAAAGAGTATAGAGCCAAGGATGAACCTTGAGGAAACCCTGAAGTTACAGGATATGAAGAAGAGTGCTGTCCATCGAGGACAACTTTTATACTAAGATTGGAAAGGTAGAGTTTGATATTCTTAAAAAGGTTACCAGATACACCGTAACAAGAAAGCTAATAGAGACAACCAGCAAGCGAAACTTTATCAGAAGCTTTAAAAATGTCAAGAACAATAGCTTTAACCTCTCATCCTCTATCTAATACGCGTCTTTTAATGCATTTTTTTTTTTTTACTGTTAGCAAATCGGCTGTAGAACGAGAAGATCGAAATCCATATTGATGATCAGAAAGTAAGTTATTAAATTCAAGATAAAAGATTAAATGCTTGTTAATTAAAGATTCAAAAACCTTGCTTACGATAGGAAGAAGACTAATGGGACGGTAGTTAGGCTAGTCAGATTGCTCTCCGGACTTTGAAAATAGGGATAATAGATGCCGTTTTTTGGCATGCCAGAAAACAAGACTCCGATAAGCACTTGTTAAATAGTTTTGAAAGTTAAGAAAACAGAACCGGAGAATACTTCTGCAAGACTGTAACAGGTATGTTTTCCGGATCACAAGCTGTAAAAGAGTCTAAGCAGAAAATCACTTTAGATACAGAGGCTAGAGTGATACGAATGTCAAGCAATGGATCAACCTGTTTGACGGCTAAATTAGGTAGAACGCAACTGGTGGAATCAAGAGATGATATTGATGAAAAGTTCTTGGCAAACAATTCAGCTTTGTCTTTAGGTGAGGTAGCAAAGTCTAAACCATACTTCTTTATCCATAATTATTTAAACTATGCAAATATTGGTTGGTATAGTGCTAATAAAGTTAAACTTAGGCCTCTTTATTGTCAACAAAAGCATGTTGCTCGACTTATTAATTTTAAAGATTGATTTACTCATGCAAAGCCTCCCTTATTTGAAATGAAAATTCTTGATATATATCAGCTAAATGCTTTTGATATTTTTTGTTTTGTGTACAAATGTAAAACTAACTCTAACCCAGTTTCTTTCCATAGATTATATACCTTAAAAGATAAAAATAAATTCAACTTATAAAATGATAATTTAATTTATCAACCATTCTTTAAAACTAATTTTGGAAATCAAGCATTTCATTTCGTGGACCTTCTCTTTGGAATGAAATAGTTTTAAAGCATTTTGATTTTTCTTTAGAATGGAGTTACCTGTCATTCAAAAAAAGCTTAAGGAAATCATTTGTCTATTACTGATACATTTTTGTATTTTTAAACATTGAATAATTTACTTTTTTTTATTTTTTATGCAGTGATGTAACTGAATATGTATATGAATGCACTTAAACTTTTGTTGTGCTTTATACACTTGAACATGTATGTATGCATTTGATTTTTATGAGATTTTTATTTTCACGAGCGGCTCTCAATGAGACTTGATATTCCTCTGCGAGTGTCCGCTTTTTTTAATTAATTGAATTAAATACTTGTATATTTTTTGTTTATTTATATTTTCTAGTTGTAAAAGGATTTTTTAATCTTAACAATTTCATTTATTTGTATAACAATTTTTAAACTTTGTATGAGTTTTAAGTTTCAAGTTCTTCATCAGCGGTTCTCTGTGACAAGACCTAATGGTCTTCTTTGATTATCCGCGTTCTTTATTTATTTTTATTTATTTATTTTTACGATATCTTGACTTGTATTTTTCTCTTGTATATTTGTATTTGTATCTCAAAAATTGTAATAAAGAACAAAACAAAAAAAACAAAAAAACAAACAGCAACAACATATAAGGGAGGTGGAATAACAGATTTGCGCTTATACTTTTAAAGATACTTTTAAAGATTCTCCAGAAGTCACGAGAGCCTAATTTTTGCAATGAAATAGGAGATTTTGTGACCTGAGAAAAGCGCAGTTTGGCATTCGACAAAACATTTTTACAATGGTTTCTAGCAGTAATAAACAGACGCTTGTTTTCTGGAGAGTTGTTTTGCTGATAGATATGTAAGTAACGGTTTCGATTGGAAATAGCAGCAGCACAATGTGAGGAAAATCATGGAGAAGAATGAGGCTTGACTTGGAGTTATTGAGAGGGAATAAAAGATTCTATGCCAGCCTGAATCCATGAAGTTTCGTAAGAAGCACATTTATTAGCAGGAAGACGAAAGATTTCTACCCAAGAGCTATCACGAAGAAAGTCACGGAATGAGTTCCAGTCAGCTTTAAACCAGTTGTAAGTGGTAAAATGATAGGGAGGATTCAGATAACGAAGACAAATGAAATAATAGTTTTAGAGAGATCAAACTGTGATTAGAAGCACCTAAGGGTGAATGTGGAAATATTGAGCACTGACTAGGATAAGAAACTAGACATAAGTCGAGTAGAGAAGGTAAATGATTCGAGTTGTCTGGTTAGCGAGTTGAAAAATTGACTATTTGAGTTAGGGACTGAGAAAGACAAAAGTTGTGGGCTTTATTGCCTGCAAAGTCACTGACACTAGAGCCAAGCTATTTAGTATGATGAGCATTAAAGTCACCAACAACAACAATATAGGCTGATGGATACAGAGAGAGGGCTTGGTCAATTTGATCAGAAATAAGACAAAAGGTGATAGAGTAAAGTGGTGCTAAACAAAAATACATAAAAGAATAATCTGTAGATTTAAACCTAGTTTCCCGACAAATGGGTGAATTATTACGAATGTAAATGCCCAGGCCAAGGATGTGACTATTAGAGTCTTTAAGAATCAAAGGAAGATAACCATCATCACTAAGATCACAAGATGAGACAGTTGTTAACTCAATTTAGTCTCACAAAGAGCAAGTAGGTCTGGTAAACTTTGCAAATCATAAGACTTAACAGAAGAAAAGTTTGAAAACTAAAAATATTAGTGAATGATAGGTTTAGAGAACTTTGGTGATGACAATAGTTTTTTGTGTTCTATAGTTTTTGGTACTTTATTCATTTTTATATTTGTTAAAAAACTTGACTCAAAGCTTAGACAGCACTCAGTACAGTGTTTAATAGTCCAAACAATTGCCTCATTACTATTAATAAACCCTAAGCCGTAACAAAGGGCTACAAATGTGGCCTCAACAATGCACATCAAAAGTACGAACACCATCCGAGCGCGACATACATTGTTAATACTTCAATATTTTTCAGATGTTGATGTTATCAGCCTCTCTGAGAGTTACCCCAGAGTTTGGGAAACCTGACTTCCAGCTAGCCTCAGAATCATAAAACTGAGTTTTAAAGCTGTACCTATATTAGGAAATGACAGAATGAGTTGCCTAGTCATAAAAACAGAGACACAAGCAAAACCCATGCATTGAGTCAAGAAGATCCAGCATTTAAGATCCTAAACCGGAAACAATGTATTAAAAATACAACTGCACCAGCCTAATAGATGAAAAAAGGGTGCGAGGCCGGTTAACAGATAGAATCTGTTTACTCCTTAAGTCTTTCCCTAGGAGGCCTTCTACAAGACAGTGGCCGGATGCGATCATCATCTGGCCAAATAAGTATTTTTATCGAGACAACATCTCTAACCTTTACTCAACCAAGAGTTCCAAGGAAGGGGGTGCTTTTAGTCGGAGTTGGAATCTACTAGTCTTTGCTTGAAAAAGCGTATCCTACAAGGCAGCAGGACATGAAACAGAGTGTACTGGGTTATATGTTACCGGTAGCAGGATAACATGGCCCAACTTTTACATAAAACCTCAATAATTTATAATAAATAATTTATATAAAACCTCAAAACTTAAAAACAAAGTGTTAAATCCAGGAAAATTAAAACAAAATGATAAAAACCTAAACTTTATTTAGCTAGAGCATTGTGGATAAAAATTTATACAAATCTTTCTGCTCAGTTACAGTAGCTAAATAGTTTTTTTAAATTAAAGATCTTTTGATTTACAATTATAATTGAGTTCAGTAAGTTTGTACAGGATCAGTATATGAGTGGCATTAACTTTCGGCTTCAAATTTTGTGCTCCGAATGAGTTACTAAAATAAAGTTTATTTAAAAAATGGCGATGTCAAATAAATTAACAATTCAAAACATTTTTTCAGCAAATTTTCGACTCCATTCATCCTCTTTGAAGATACCTCTATCAGAAGTAGTAGAGAAGATACCTTCCATATCCATATCGCAGGTTATATAGCAAAAATTTAAAAATGGTTTAGTAAATGTTAACAGATAAACAATATGTTGACAATTCATGTTTGTGAATCTTTTTCAATTTTATATTTTACTTGTAATGTTATTATCGATACTGATTTGTCATTTTGAACAACTGAACAGATTCTTTTGAATTTATTTTGCTTAATAAAAATTTACTTTGTTCTGAGCATCTGTTACTGATAATAAATCTCTAACAAACCAGTAATATATTACAGTAATATATTTTATATATAACTAATATATTTTTTAATATTAAAAAAATGTAATTACTGATAAAAATTGTGTGAATATTATAGTTAGTTTACTGTGTTATCTTTTTTTAAAGCTAATATAAATATAATGTTAACTTATGATGTTTTGATTAATGCGGAATAACAAAATATATAAACTATACTGCATTCTTTGGGGAAAGTCAATTTTTATTAAATAAAAATTTATTTCTATTAAAAAAAAAGTAATTTTTGTAAGAAAACAATTTATTTCTTGCTCAACAAAAAGTAGTGGCAAGAACAAAAAAGTCTCTTATTTGATTTTATAGCGTTTTAATTTTTTCAATGGCCTTCTATTTTTTCGGGAAAAATGCGGAATATTAGGCCGTATATTTAAGTACGCCGTGCTTTCAGAAAGTTTTGTTGAAAATTTTAGAACTTCATTATTAGAATTATTTAGTTAATTGAGATAAAGATTTATTTAGTTAATTGAAATACCATGTAAAAATTACAAAACAATTATTTTTTTATACTGCGATAAATATATTGCAAAGATATTTTGTTTCTTACTGGAAGCAAGGCTTATTAAAGAATATAACATTGTATAGAACCGGGAAAACACTCAAAAATAAGTTTTTTATTAAATAGTAGGCTTAAATTAAATTTTTTAGTCTTTTACCGGACTTGATATTTTGGCGTATATTCAGGGTATGCCTCATAGGTTGTAGGATACTACAGGGTATGTTTGTCCCCTATCGACAGCCCTAGTTATGTTTATCATAATTTGAAGGCAAAATAGAAATCCTGGTAACCAATATACTTGTAAAAATTATCCAAATTTAATGGTTGTAAATATTTTTGTTCATAAAACACGTTTTTATGTGTTTATTTTAGTAATCTGTTTATTATTTCGTAATATCTTTTTTATTAGTGGCAATTGCGAAGAAGAATTTTCAATAATACTCCTATATTTATTTAAGTATAAATTTTATTTCCTTATCAAAATTAATTATAGTGTAAAAAGTTTTTTTTGTCTCAGAAGGTATGGGAGCCAATAAATCACGACGTTAGAATTATTTTGTTCTATTTCCACTTTTTTAAAAAATTGAGTTATTGACACTGCTAGTACATCAGAATAATGCTTTTCTACTGTATTAAAACCTTATAATTAAAAAAGTTGCGGAGAAAGCATAAATTTTAAAAATATTTTTTTCTATGCCGTCTCCTAAATTTTTTATAGTTTAAATTGTTTATCTCAAAACTCAAAAGTGTGGAGATAAAACGAGATATTTCTAAGGGGTCTTCCATAAAGTACGCAGCTTTTATTTCGACCCCCATTCCCTACATTTTGCAATACGCTATTTTGAGTATTCTCCTCTTATCATTAAATTATCTACGCTTTTAACCTACCTAGCAACATTTTATGTTACTATTTTAAATTTATGCCATTTTACTTTTATAATTGACCTCCTCTTTCCCATACGAGCTACTTTATAGACAATACCTACTTTATAGAAAATCCCTAACGTCGCGAAATAGCAAAGTTATTCCTTAAAAAAGAAAAAAATTGAAAAAACAATTAAAAAAGTTATTTACTTGAATGTTTGCAAGAAAATCGTCAATGCAATCATGTTTTTTTTCCATTTTGCAAACGACCGCTAAAAGAAGCTTTTGTTTAGCTTCTTGGTAATTATCTTGGTAATAATATGTTGCAGCTTGATTGCTCAGTATCTATAAATCATAAAAAGTCAAGAAATTGCGATTCATTAAATTTTGTTCTAAAATTATATTTAACATAAAATATTGAAGCCATTGAAAAATTATGACTTTTACATAAACGAGTATGCTATAAATAAGTAAAAACTTCGAATAAGTTTTTTATAAACATCATTTAAGTTGACATTTTATTTAATTTATGAACGCAAGTTATTTCTTTGCGTTAAATGGTGCAAAATACGCTTAATAAATTTTTTTATTTATTATGAATACAAACCTCGCATAAATAAAGCTGAATATTTAATCCAAGTTGGCGATAGTCTATCATTCGGTTACCTCTTAATAACTCAATTGCTTTTTGAAAATATTCAAATGCACTAACATACCTACATAAGATATAAAAGAAGTGATTTTTTTTAAATAATCTGTATAAATATCCGTTAAATAACCTTCATGTTTATATAAAAAATGTCTTACTCTTTTTCCTGACAGTTAATCAATCCCATCATATAGTAAGCTATAGCCATTAGGGGGTCGAAAGAAATTGCTTCTTTAAAGCTCTAAAAGATAAAGTAAGTTTCTAAACAAGAAACAAACAATATATATATTTTTTAAATATAGAAAAGAGTTACTATTTTTTGTACTGTTGTGTTATTTTGCAAACTTGTCATTACAAACAATAAAAAAAAAAACCTACGCTTAAGGGATTGTAAAAATGCATAAAACGCGACCAGGATTCTATACAAAAGTATAGAACCCTGGTCATAATTGTCATGTGCTATTACATAAATAAAATAGTATGACTTAGTAGAATCTATAATTAATGATGGTATTTTTATTTTGCAATTACTTTCATGCAATAAAAATGATCCTTCCAAAAGTTAGTGTTCTTCTAAAACGGTAAATGTGTGCGCTAACCAATCCTTTTTTGGACGTGGTCTTTTAATTTTTTTTTTGGTGTCAAGAAATGCAGCCTACTGAAAATGTACTTAATAGCATAACAAATAATAATAACGATAGCGCATGTTCGTAGTAATGTGAAACAAAAATCATTCTTCAAAAATATGGTTTTTGAACTATGAGAACAAAGAAAACCGTAAAATTTAGACCCCACTAGCCTATTTGGGAAGACAACTTAAATTGGATTAAAATTTATAGCAAAAATTGAATATTTTTTAAAATTATCTAGATGTTTATGACTTAAAACTATGCCAAGTTATCAGTCACGTTATTTTAGGGAGGTTGTAAACTTGATATTAGGCTAATTTAGAATTCAAAACGGAAACGTTAAAACTGCCAGGGAAATCCCAATATATATATACAGTGAACGCTCTAGATAAGCAACTCGTTTGAACCAATTTAAATAAAAAAGTTTGTTATTGGAAAAAGTTGCTTGGAAAAAAGGAGTATTAAAATACTTACCGTCTGGAAAATATTTTCAATTATCTCTCTTACTAACTGAACTGTACAGAATAAATAAATTCAGTTTTATTTTTTAAAAGAAAAAATTTTATCATTATTATTATATATCATATAAGCGTAGTTATTAATTATATTAAAAAAAAAAAAAAATCAAATTTTGATAAATCTTCGTTTTAGTACAGCGCTAATTGCAAAACAAACAATAACAATTACATATATTTGTTCATAATAGCTTTTTTTCTTATTTTTAGTAACAAAAGAACCTCACTTTAGAGTAAGTCCTTTCCTTTTGCTAATTCTATCACCAAATTAAAAGCATTTATAACATGATTGATGTTTTTATTGGAGTCATCCGACGTTCTTTCACGTTCTTCAACAGGAGTAGTTTTACTTTCTACTTCAGAGTTTTCTTCAAGGTTAAATGAATGATTTGCTTCGCTTGTTCCAACTTGCCCACTCCATAATTTCAGTATCTGCTAAATTACAATCATAAAGTATTGACTTATACAATTTTGCCAAGAGAATATCATCTTCTTCTGAAAAGTGATTGGAAGGAATATTGTATTAAATTTTATCACTTGACGAAAAAAGATGTTTAAATGAACTTTGTATAAACGACACTGGAATTTCATTTCATGCCTGCACCACTAAATAAACAACATCTTTCAAATTTATATTTTTCAGTGCTAAAACTACTCCATCTTCTGCATCTAAGGCTGTAACACATGCAAGTAGATGTTTGCGATAGCTTCATTTTAGTGATTTTATCACATTTTGATCTAGTGGATGTAATGATGGTGTGTTATTAGGGGGGCTTAATTTAAATATTTAACTTTAAAAAGATAAGTTGCTTAAACAGAACAGTTGATCTAAAAACAGTTGCTTGTAAAGAGCTTGCTTATAAAGAATGTTGTTTATATAGAGGTTTCCTATATAGAGCGTTCACTATATATATATATATATATATATATATATATATATATATATATATATATATATATATATATATATATATATATATATATATATATATATATATATATATATATATATATATATATATATATATATATATATATATATATACAGAGTGTTCAATGTTCTAAAAGAACAGAGCAATAAAATAGTAAAAACACTTAACTAATTTTTGATTTCTTCAACACAGAGTTACACCATCAGTATGTACATAAGGAAGAATCTCTTCCTGATGAACCTACTGACCTACTGATGGTGAAACACAGTGTTGAAGAAATCAAAAATTAGATAAGTGTTTTTACTAATTTATATGTATATATATATATATATATATATATATATATATATATATATATATATATATATATATATATATATATATATATATTTATTTTTTTTATTTTTTTATTTGACGAAAGCATTTGTTTAGTTGATTTTTTGAATAATCAAAATTCTACGTTCCAGTTTGTAAACTTTTTTAAATAAGAGTAAAAATTTAAATAAGCGTAAAATTTACAACGTTTCACAACGGCGTTTTATAATACATCCGTGTCTCAGTTTCTAAATCAGTCCATTTTTAGAGTTTAAAATTTAATGGCAGATAACAAAAACTATATATATAAGGTAGATTTGGTAATTGATTTCAATTTCTCTACATTATGGAGATGGTTATAAAAATTCAATTGTACAAAAAAATTGTTAAATTTCAGAGGTAAATTAAAAAGAACATATGCTCCATGTTATTTAAACATTACAATAACTATGAAAATAGATACAGATATAGATGAAAGTCGGTTTAACCTTCAAATGATAAGAAATAACGGATACAGTCTCCGAGGAACAACCCTAAATCAAAGTGTATTGTTGTCAGAAGGCAGTGACATAACCTTGATATTAACTTTAAATTGTTTAAACATAGTCCACTGTGAAGCAATAATTAGTGTAAGGATGACAGCAGATGTCTTTAAAGGATTCTTGAATACAATTAAAAATATTTTGGGGAAAGAAAAAGAGTTTACCTTGATGATGGACAACAATAACTTTCATCATTCATTATCAGATTTTTATGATAGTAATCCAGATGATATTTGTTTTTTTACCTCGATACTCACCTTGTGAAGAGAGATTCTCAAAAGTTTAGAATACTAAAAGAGGACAAATAGCTCCCATTGGATATAGCAATTTATTAGAACATATGAGGAACGGTTGTGACCATATTACTAAACATGATCTTTCAAACTACGTGAGACATTTCAAATATTTTCTTACGCAATGTATTAATGAATACATTGAATAATAGAGAAAAAAAGTCTATATGACTATAATAGAGAAAAAATGTATACATTATTATTGTTATTATTGTTATTATTATTATTATTATTATTATTATTATTATTATTATTATTATTATTATTACTGAATGCTATTTAATTTTAAATGAAATTTATACGGAAATATAAACATTATTATGCGGAAATATAAAATAAAATTAGAAAATATAAATAAGAAAATATGAAATTAAAATGAGAAACTAAATAAATAAACAAATTTTGACTTAAACGCAAACAATATATATAATATTTTTTATTTACAATAAAAAAATGTATATTATTTTATGAAAATTTTTATGTTTAAAAAGTTTATATTTGCGAATTATATAATTTATATTTCTGCATAAATTCGTTTATATTTTCGCATAAACCTGTAATTTATTATTCTAGAATTGATTTCTTTACTTATTTTTGAATTTGTTTTCATTTTATTTAGTAGTAAACAGATTAAAATTACCTTTCTCAACTTTTTTTAAAGTTTAAATAATTTTTAACTTGAATTGTTTAAAATTGTTTAACACATTGATTATTTATAAAAAACACTAGGCCGGGTGAATAAAAATGAGCAATTGCTTTTACTCAGTAATCGGTCAAATTTACGTGAATAAAAACTTGAGGAATTCAACCAACCTAATAAAACCAACATCATCAATTTCACCAAATACTCAATATCAATATTGCCAACGCCAAATCAATCAAACACCAAATCAATATTACGAATAAAAAATTAACATGGGACAGGTCCTAATGATACAACGAACAGACAACTAACAGACCACTATCACTCACTAGTATCCCTTGCAAAGTTATGGAGCGTTTTGTTTGAGACTAATTACCCAGTAGACATGCGTCGTCCGTGGGAAGTCCGTGGGACGTCCGTTGGGCGTCTTACGGACGTATGGACGTCCGTTAGAAGTCTTACGAACGTCCTGCGGACAACGCGTGCCCACTGGGTAACAAATTATTGAACTTTAAACGGTCATATGTATAAAAAAACATGATTTTGTCTCCAAAAAATTGTGCATGACAAACGTTTTTGAGACTTTTGAACTTATGGCAGAAGCTATGCATTAGGGATACGCTACAAACGACATCTTCATGACCCAGGCAAAAGTCTTTAACGCAGTCTTTTCCCCCCAAAAAAGACTTTTCCAAAAACCTCAAAGCTATGGAATAAAAAAAAGAGCTCCACGCATAAATCAAGGCATAGCTTTCAGGAAAAATTTGTTTTGGAAAAACTTTATCAGCGGCGTGCCGCTAGGTTGGACTTTAAGTTTTACCTAGATATTATTGTTTGTTTTGTATATTGTGAACTTTCAGAAAACTTTAAACTAGTGAGAGTAAGATAATAGGCGTTCATAAAATTAGACTTCCTGCAAGTAGACATAAACAAAGCTGTTAAATGGTCATACCACTTGCTAATGAATTTCAATATTGAGAAGTGCAAAGTGATACATTTACTTTGCACTTTTCAATTGCAAAAATATTAACGCGAAATTACTTTATTAAAGACCAGATGGCCTGCCGCTTGCATTCAAAGTTACTGGTTTAGAGAGAGAGATTAGAAAGTTTTTATTTCTAAAGAAAACTTAACGCTTGAGTTATAGCAACTGCGGCAAACAGACTTCCATGTACTATTAAGTTGTCGGCTAGCATTAAAGTAAATTATGTCAGATCAACAATTAGAGCAGCAAAGAGCACAAAATAGCACGCAAATAGAGAGAGAATTCTTCACGAACCGTATTGTGCTCCAGTGGTACACCCTGCCGCAAACAGCAATTGTTACAATGTCAGGTAACATGGTCAAAAATCAGCTTGATGAACATTTTAATTAGTTGAACAATCGAGAACATTTATAACAGTTATAACTCTTAATAAATGTATGGTATTTATGCACATGTGCTCAAGCCTCAATGACTTTCAGTATAAAGGTACCTAATGCCGCATATCTTTTTTGATAATTTTTAATTAAAAAAAACATTACTTTCCAAAATTTGAAAAATTTTTACCGAATATTTTATACTTTATGAAACTATTAACCTCTAAAAAAAAACCAAACTATATATAATATAGTGATGATACAAACTGAAACATTTTAGTAAATAAAAAAAATTTAAGAACAAAGCTGGGCACTGCTTGGTTAAAATACTGAGTTTAAAGTGTTGTTGAGTTTTATTTTGTAAATTGATATTTGTATAATTTGATACTAATGGAACGGGAGTAAACAATAGGATTAAGCTCTTACGTACAAATTCGTACGCGATAAAAGAAAGATGTGTACAACTCAAAACTTTGACGCATTTTTAATCAAAATGTTGACGTAATTTTTAGTAGATTTCAAAAAATTGCTATCATTTATTCTTATATGGCAATAATTTTAAACAAATTTTTAATAAACATGGTTGTTTTCTTAAAAAATTAATATTAAAATGTCACAACAGCAAAAGTTTTCTAGATTTAGCGTTTTTTTCATTTGTAAATTGAAAATGTGGGAGTTGTAAATCCTACGGGGGTTTTTATTTTTAAACTAAAAAATCCCGGGATTCCTTATCCTACGGGCGTTTTTGTCTGTAAATTAAAAATGGGGGGATTATAAATCCTGCAGCTGCTCATGATAATATTAATAAACATTAGACATAAATTAGATAAAGTTAAAATGCATTTAATCACATTCGTTCCTTTAAACCCCCAAAATATGTTCTTTCTTGTGGAGGTTTTTACGTAACAGTTTTAAATCGGAACAATGGTCTATAAATAAATCTAGTTTTAATCTAAATTCGTAGAATATAATGCTTTGATTTTTAACATATAATTTTTCAACATATAGATATTTCAATGACTAAATGATTAACCTACTTAATAACTTTAAATCGACTTAATAACTTAATTGATTCCGTTATGTATTTTGTATATTTTCAAAATTTAGAACAAATACAATTTAGAACAATAAAAGTTGAGAAATCGTTTTTTTTTTAAATTATAAAAGTGCTAGTCCTTAAGAAAATCTTTAGCTGAAGTACCGACCACATCTATATACTCCGAGTAACCGGTACAAGTGCCGAAATCATCCATCCAAATTTGATTCAATTTCATTAAAAACTACTATATCGTTGTTACGGAGAAAGAAGTAGTATAACAGAATAAATTTTCGTTTAATGGAAACTTTGTATGTCAATTATAAGGAATGAATGGTCTGAATTGAGTAAAATTCAGAAAATTAAACTTAAGTGAAAAAATCATTCTTGCTTATTACATAATCTGGTGTTACCGGTTATTAGATAAGGTAAACAATAATCTCGACTTAAATTGGGCCTTAGCCTTTTTGAGTAAGGTTAGTGAGTAAGTTTACACAAAAAATATCACTAGAACGTTTATGATATTTTTATTTAATGTATGAATAAATGCACATATCTATATAAACAAGAAAAATATCATAAAGAACTCATTGGTGTAAATTGCACATACAATATACCTTAGCTGCTGATTGTACGTCTTTTAGTTTTAAGTAAGCACAGCCAATGTTGAATTTTATTCTTCCATTTTGGTCAAGTGCTTCAAAGCTTTTAATGGCATTTTCTACCTTTCCTTCATCGTAAAGAGATACTGCATTAAACCAATCTTCAATTTCACTTGCTGACGTCATTCTAAAAAAGACATGAAACAAATATTGCAAGTATTTGCTTTAAAAAGAATTTCTAAAAGATCTACTTACTTAACAAACTATTGAGCACTATTTAAGACTGTTTTGCAAGATTAAGTTTTAACTTTAATTTCGAAACTGAAATAAAAAAAAATATATATAAACGCATCAGTATTAAAACAGAAATACAAACTTTGCTTCTCCAATTTATTTGAACCCAACTTGTATTAATATATAAATTATGTCAGCAAAATGCTTTTATTACAAAAAACTTTTCTTATTAACTATATATATATATATACTAAAAATATTTTGAGTGCAGATCAGATATTACATAAAATAGCATGTTAATAGATTTATAACTTTAGCACCGTTTTGATGGATTTCCAACGGAGTCTATGTTACTAATAAAAACCTTTTAACTCCTCTGTTGTTCAAATTTAAAAAAAAAACATATAATTCTCTTTATGACGTTTCATTGCGCAGTGATATAATATTGTCAATCTTGTTAACATTAAAAAAAAAATAAACTATTTATATATTTTTTCAAACGATTAAAGGCGTATAAAAGTTTGAGAGATTGTATAATCATTTCTTTATTAATTGCCTTTCGTACAACGTGCAAGTGACCGTGAACCTAATCACAGCCAACTGCTGATTATAATAATATGTTGCTAATTCCATTGTGTTTGAAATAAAACATTTTGAATTTTTTATTTAAAAGCAACAAAAAGGAACAAAATAATTCTTCATAAAAGGATTTACAACGAAATTTATCCTTATTTAAATAAAACAATGTAAAAGTGATATAAAATATAATGTAATATGAAAATATGAATATATTAAAATGCCAATATCCATTGTTTTGTTGAAGGCCACGGATGTAATAGAGGATCAGGAGCCTTAAAATTCAGCAGGATTTCACAACACCAATAATGTTTATAAATTCCAAAGAAAATTACAATGAAATAACCTTAAAAAGAAAAAAACAATGAAAAAACCATAAAAGCATTTCTCAAATAGCTGTTATGAACTTTTTTAACTTTTTATTGTTTTAGAAACGATGGAGTAAATATAGCAGTCGTATAAGGGATGCCATTGTCATTTTTTATTTAATTAAAAGAGATTTTAAACAATAATTAAACGATCGCTTTTATTTATAAGCGATATCATATAGACCAGATAGTCAAATTTACTCTGGAATTTAAAATGAGCTGTAGCATTTAATCACATAAATTTCAATCAAATGCTACCGACAAAACTAGATATTAAACTCAACACAATTTGAGTTGCAGATGGTCTTTTACGCCCTTTTCTTTTACTTAAACAAATTTTTATGAAAAAGTAAACTATTTATTTACTTTTGTACTTTCATAGGGTATTTACAGATAGGTTGCCAGATGTCCAGCTTTTACATAGGAGAATACAGTGCCGAACCTTTAAGAAATAATATTTTTACTGTGTTTTCCTTCATAAAAGCCGGACGTCTGGAAACCCTATTTACAGATAAATTTATTTACATTTATAAAGTAACATTATTTATAGATCAAACTTTAGAATAAGATTAAATAAATTTTTTTTTCATGTAAGAGATAATTGCTTTTTTAAAATTACATTACATGATATAATTTTACCTTAAAATGCGAGTTGCTTTTACTTTTAAAAAAAAATGATTAAAAATTTATCTGTTTAAAAAATCTTCCATATAAAGTGATATAAAAGCATTTTACTATTAAATGTAAATAAAATTGAACAAGATTTTTTTGTAGATGTTTAGATTTTACAAGTAAAATTAAATGCTTATTAAACTAAAGTAAGCAATATTTCTTTACATTATGTAAGTTTTCTTTTTAAAATTTAAATATTTTTTATTTATAAAAAGAGTAAACTTAGTCTGGCGTACATTTTCTTTAAAAAAACATTTTATAGGAGAGAAAATTGTATAACAGTGAGAATTGTATGACAAAAAAGATAGCAATCGGACTGGGCGCTATTGGGTATTTAATCTCTGACCAGCATGAAAATATCTATATTAGACTCTGGTCTAAAACGACAGGATTAAATTATTACTTAAATATATCTTTAGCGCCAGATAATCACCATATTGGTATCTATAAAAACGATTTTGGTACATATAATCACCATATTGATGCCTATAAAAACTTTCTTAAAAACAACCCGGATTAAAAAAAAATTTGATCTCTGACCGATTTTACCAGAATTAGGTTAATAAAATGACATTCTTAAAAACTTTAATACTAAACATAGGAGCAGGCAGAGTGCGTGTATGCTCTAGAAAACACCCAATTGAAGCGAAGAATTTCTTTAAATAGCAAAGCTTTTTAAAGAAATTCTTATATCCATGTATCTATTTAAAAACAAATAACTTTTGAAAAAAACTATTTGTTTTTAAAAAAGTTATTTTTAATAGACTTTTTATCATTGATTTTATTATTGAAAATCAAATGCGGGACTGTTTAAGTAACCATGACATAAAAAAAGGGGATAAAAAGATGGTGTACAAAGTGATATAACTTAAGCGAGGAATTTTTAAGTAAAGATCTTTTTCCTCAGGTTTTATCTACATATAATTGAAACAAGAAAATTTAATAGATTTTCTTAATTTTTTTTTTACAATCGCTCTGTAAACGGAAGTTCAGAGAAAGTAAAAAACTGAGCGTTTTAAATTAGACCAAAGCTTAATGATACGAATAAGTCAAAGCTTGATAAATAATAACCTCAAAGTGTATAAACAAATATGGAACAATTAAAAAAGCGCTTTATCAGGTGCATACGCTATTGTAAGTGTATATATTATTATCAAGTGTGGTTACTTTCAGTATTTGTCTGTAAATAAAAATAATGAAAGTGAATACACTTATTAGTATAATATACACTTAAAATAGTATATTAAATATTAAATATGTTCCTAAAAGGACGTCTATTAAATGTTTTGAATACATTTTCCAGAAATGCCGTTATTATAAAACTTGGTTTATATTTGGCATTGAAATATATCAATTATGAAATTTTGTTAAAAATGCTATAAAAAGATATCTTTTTTAGACAGATTTATTTTGGGAATCTACATCAAAATGAAAAAGACAAGAAATAGACTAAAATGTATTAATGCTAAACTCTTTGGTTTTAACTCACGCAGGTTTAGTTTTATAGTAATTTTAAAATATTATATATAATTTCATTCCTAACAAAGTTAGGTTATTTAACATCTTCGTTTTTAGTTATTTAACATCTTCGTTTGAAGTTAAATTGCTTGCAGCAAGTAGACAAATTGGAGTATTTAGTTACAATAAGTAATAATTATTGAAACAAAATTTTTTACTTTTTCATAACTTCCGGAATATTACATTTTAATAACTACGTACGTAGACACTATTATAATTCGTATTTCTCATGAAAGTTACTCATACCATCTAATAAGCAATTATTTGATTCAATCATTTTTTGTTGCAGGTCTTTTATTCGAATATTCATCCGACGTCATATCTTAAAGTATTTTATGTTTTTTATTATACTTTTATCAGAACGCGTATTTTTTCCGTAAGTTTTGGTGTACTCTTCAATTCATGAATTAATGATAGGTTCAAGAGTCATTGTAAAAAATGCGAGCTTAGCTTCTCTTAAAAATTTAAATGCTTTCATACCACTTAAATACATTTTATATGTTTAATAAATGTAATGTTTAATAAATGTAAATAAATATAAAAAACTGTATGCTTTCATACAAATAAGTTAATTATAAATTCGCTGTTCCTAAGGATGCGTTTTTGATAAATGAATGTTTATTATAAACCTCTTGAGCTTCCTCTGGCATAAGGTTTTGTAGAGTCCGGCATAGGTTTTGTGCTCTATCTGAAGGTGTAAAAATTATTTTAAAAAATTGAATTTTGCCTTAGCAAACCTCAAAATTCTCAGCCTCATAAAAAAAAAAGTTATTTTTCTAAAAAATCAACTTCGTAACTCAACTCAAAAAATCAACTCGAAACTAAAATTAAATTTTACTAAACAAAAAGGCTGCTTTGTAGAAAATTTTGTGACAATCAAGATTTTATTTTTAAAATTGAATTTGCTTGTTCCGGAAAAAAGTTATGAGCAAAAAATATAAATGTTTTTGGGGAAGAGTAAACATGCTAATTGCTCACACTTATGCATTAAGATGAGCGCGCTTAAACTAAATATTGGTTATTAATCATTTTAAACGTAAATAACTATGGCAGCCTTTGCTAACTATCTAAAAAAATTTAAAACAAAATGACTCGTACTTACATTCGTAAAATGCAACAACTTACAATGAAGAGCAATCGCAACTTGCAGTAGAACAAATCAAAAAAGGCGAAATATCAGTAAAGCTTAAGAAGCATACAATATACAAAAGGCAACTCTTCACAAGCGTGTGCACAGCAAAGTTCAATCACATGGTAGAGGTACAACTACCGTGTTAAGTACAGCATTTGAATTTGTTCTTGTTTCAGAACTTATCAGTTTAGCCAATTGGGGTTTCGGCAGAATCTTCGCAGATGTCACCGCAATAGTTGGGGGATATTTAGTATCTACAAATCAAAAGTCATCTGTTTCTTCCAAATTGTATACTAGGTTAAAATGGTATCAAGGTTTTACGAAACGATAGAGTCATAAATTGAGCGTCAAAGAAGCAGGCAATATTTTGTCTCTCAGAGATTTCTCTTGTACCAAAGACAAAATAATTTCTTGAAGCAAACGTCAGCAATAACACTGGGTGCAATTTTTGAAATTATGAAAAAATTGGATTTTCAGGCAATTAAGGTAAACAGCATACAATTTGCAGACTCGGTGATAAACGCCCTTTAAAATTGGTTGGTAACAACGAAAAAATTAATTACACAAAAACACAAATTAATTGCACATCAAGAGGTGCGAAAAGTGTCGCAGAGTTTGGAAAGAAGAATTGCCAACTCAAAACAAAATGTGGTACCAATGTTAAGCTTTTACTTGCAAGTATTGGGTTTGTCGATTGTGTTTACCCAAAAAATACAAATTTGTTGAAGAGTTTTTTTACATGAAAATATGCCGCGAACCTGTTTCTGCCGATGAAACAAGTCTTTTTTTAATTAATAAATGATTTTTTTTCGTATATTTGATTAAAACAGTTTTTTGGAAACTTAACTTCTAGTAAGATTAGTTTTCATTTTATTTTTATTTAATTTTGCTCGATTTTCTTAATATCCTTAATTAGTTTTAATTTTCTTAATATCTTAAAAAATTGTTATTAAAAATTAACTAGTTTACTATTCCCAAATTATAAGAAGAAAAGCAAACGTTTTTTTTCTTCATAAAAATCAATTTTTTTAAAGATTTTTAAAACATTTTTTCTTAATTTTTATATATTTACATAATGTAAAAAAATATTTGAATCTGAAGCTAAACCGTTTACTCTTACCCCAGTTTACTCTATAGAGTTTAAAATAAAGAATCTAATAAAGATTCAATCAAGTTAGCATATAAAAAAAAGAAAGCTAACTGAACTATTGTTACTATGTAATAAGTAATTATATTTTAACAAAAAGAAGACAACTTATTATTATGCATAATATAATAGTTTGATCTTAACCGTGTAACCTATGAATTTATTAATTTTATAGTCAGATTTTTGAAAATAAAAAAACTTGACCTTATTATTTTAAGATCATAATCAACCTTATAAATTAAAGATTATATTTAAGTACCTGCAAAATTTTGAGTTTTTCCCACATTTTATATACATCATTTATTCTTATAGCCAGATTTTTAAAATTAAAAAAATCTAACCTTAATATTTAAAGATCATATTTAAGGATCTGCAAAATATTGAGTCGTTCTCACATTCTATATACTGATGTCTATTATATCTCTATATATACTGATATCTATTATATATCATACTCCTTCACTTGACTCTGTACTTGAATTCTTTAGTTTTGAAATAAATGAGCCTTGAATCCATTATTTAATTCAATTCTTGATACTGAAAGTTTAAGATATATCATTGTTTTTTTTTTAAATATCTTTGCTTCCAACAAGGCTGTAAGCAACCACTATTAGAGTTGGAAATTACTGGAAAAGAAAAGGTGAAGTTTGTAGAACAAGATAACGATTAACAGACAACATAAAAGTTTGCAAATTGTATGAATCAAAACAGCAAGATGAAGGAAGCGAATTCCGAAGAACTGATGTTCGAGGAAATGAACTAGACAAAAAGTTTTTGGAGCACTTAAGAACAATCACAGAAAAAGGATGACACTTAATTGAATGACGAGTAACACGAGAATGAATTTTAGTAGATGGCACCAGAGACACTAGCTCTTTAGAGCAGTGCTCATTACAATATTTGTAGAAAAAGAAAGAGAAGCAACATTTTGACGATTTTGATAATGGTTAGAAGTTGGGTGCAAGAGCAGGTCTAACTATGTTTACAATGCGTTTTTGCACCTTGTCTAAAAGAGAAAGAGCATTATTAGAAGATCCGCCCCAGATATGGCAACAGTATTCCATACAAGGACGGATTTAAGATTTATAGAGATAATGATTAGAATCCAGAGTAAGAAAGCATATGATAGTAATTTTGCAATGGATTTGATATCCGTTTTCGAAAAATAATTGAAAGTAAGAGTTAATTCTAGAAGATGAAAGGTAGATGACTTATTGAGGACATATCGTTCACAAATATGGGAAGATCTAAATTATTGCGATAATTATTGGTTGAAAAATTGGGTTTAATCTAAATTAAGGTTCACCAGCATCTGTGACACCCATGCTGTATCAGAAGTAAAATCCTTTCCAAGCTCAAATGCCCCCTCCTAGCAATCAGAGAGTGTTGGCTTTTAATCATGACAGGAATAAGTGGTAGTATCATCAGCGAACATAGCCTTTTTAGATATCTAAGAATATCTGGAAGATCTTTAATGTTAATTAAAAAGACTGTAGGGCCAAGGATTGAACCTTGAAAAACCTCTAAAGTTACAGTATATGCAGAAGAGTGCTGTCCATCGAGGATAACTTATTACTACGATTGCAAGAGGAGGACTCAATAGTCTTAAAGATATTTCCGTAAAAAGAAAGCTTATGGAGAAGACCAGCATTCCAAACTTTATCGAAAGTTGTAGAAAAATCAAGAGTCTTATAAAAGTCTTATATTCAATATAGATGTATTGAAGTAAATTGAATTTTGTCCTAAATATATCAAACTTCTTAATTAATTATTGTTCTTGAAAGTTTTTCGTTTAAGTATTGCTCTGTTTACGTTTTTTTTTTGTTTTTTTAGTTTCTCATTATCGTGTTTACTTAAAATTAGTAATTGTACAGAATATAATTATTCCAAGACACGGAAAATCTGTTTCAGAATACATTTGATTTAAGAGCGATAGCTTTAACCTCTCATCCTCTATCTAATGCACGATTAAACCTATCGTTTTTTACTATTAGCAAATCGGCTGTAGAACGAGAAGATCGAAATTTATATTGATGATCAGAAAGTAAGTTATTAAATTCAAGATAAAAGATTAAATGCTAGTTAATTAAAGATTCAAAAACCTTGCTTACGATAGGAAGAAGACTAATGGGACGGTAGTTAGGCTAGTCAGATCGCTCTCCGGTGTTTTTGAAAATAGGGATAATAGATGCCGTTTTCCGGCTTGCCAGAAAACAAGACTCCGATAAGCACTTGTTAAATAGTTTTGAAAGTATAGAAAACTGCTCCAGAAAAAAATTCTGCTATACTAGGTATGTTACCCGGATCACAGGCTGTAGAAGAGTCTAATCAGAAAATTACGTTAGTTACAGAAGCTGGAGTGATACTAATGTCAAGCAAGGGATCAACCTGTTTGACGGCTATATCAGGTAGAACGTAACTGGTGGAATCAAGAGATGATACTGATGAAAATTTCTTAGTAAACAATTCAGCTTTGTCTTTAGGTGCGGTGGAAAAGTCTGAACAATACAAGAGAGGTGGAATAATAGATTTCCCCTAATATTAATACAGTTAAAGATTCTACAAAAGTCACGAGAACTTAATTTTTGTGAAGAATTACAAGATTTCATAACCTGAGAACAGCCGGCTTTGGCGTTAGACAAAACCTTTTTACAATGGTTTCAAGCAATTGCAAATAGAAATCTGTTTTCTGGAGTATCGTTTTGCTCATTGATAGAAAGTAACGGTTTCGATTAGAAATTGCAGCAACACATGATGAGGAAAACCATAGAGAAAAGTGAGGCTTGACTTGGAATTGTCAAGGGGGAATAAAAGATTCCATGTTTTCCTGAATCCACGAAGTTATGTAAGAAGCACATTTTTCAGCAGGAAGATGAAAGATTTCTACGCAAGGGCCAACACGAAGAAAATCACGGAAAGATTCCCAGTTAGCTCTAAGGTAGTTGTAAGAGGTACAATGATAAGGGGATTCAAATGATAAAGAAGAATGAGATAATGGTTTAAAGAGAGATCAAACCGTGATCAGAAGCATCTAAGGGTGAATGTGGAGAAATTCAACACTAACTTGAGTTGTTAACTGGAAGATTTCGTACAATTCCGTAAAAATAAAATTCTTTCAGAAGGATATCGAGAATCATGATTTTTTTTTTCGTACCGAATTTTATAAAACAAAACAAACCGTCGATGTTCATTTCGCTATTTCTAGTTACGAAATGAAGCCTTTTGCAAATTTAATTACGAAATAAAACTATTTTGCTACATACGAAAGTAGCGCTTAAGGAAGTCGCACTTGCGAAACGAGCTCTTTTGCTAAACGACGCACAGTGAAGTATTTCACTTTAAAAGTTGAACACAATTATTTTATGTTTATTATCGATGTGACACGTAGTAAAAAGAAGTTTAGGGTGTATTAAAAACGATTGGTCACACATGAAATGTAAAGAATTTATTATAATATATATATATATTAAAACAAAAAATACATACTTTTATACATCTTACATACTTTAACAATATCTACAACTTTAAAACTATTTAACATAAAAACAAATAACTAAATTTGTAATACTAAAAAGGATATTCACACTTGAAAGATGCATCTAAACCTATACTGGGTTTCTTAATCACTGAACTTAATCCTTAAGGTTATACTTGTTGTTATGAATTATTTTTCGTTAAAAGATTAAAACCTATGGTTAATCCGCTACAAGGGACTTGACAACCAAACAATTTGAAATTAATATTTTAAATTTATTATTATAGACCTATATGTAATCCAAAATAAAATAAAACATTTTTGTACATGTCAATGCAACTATTTTCAATCAGAATATCTGACATGTCTTCAATCGTCATCGCTTGTGACTCACAAGCGAGAAAACTGTTAAAGAGATATTTTAAACAGACTTCTGCTAACTTCGGATCCTTTGCTAAGCAGCATGAGAAAAAGACCCCAGAAAAAATGAAAACCATTTTCCAGTGAGACAATAGGACTCTTGATGTCAGAAAAATTAGAAGACTCACAACTTGTTTGCTGGCCATTAGGCAGTATAGCCTGTTTAATTTTCGTGGTGCGATGTCTTAAAAGCTTATGTATAGTCGGCGTCATTGGGTGCCACCCATATAAATCAACATAAAGTTTGGCCGTCTCATTTGCAAAATTTTCAAATTTTTTTTCATTAACTTGATGCTCACTCGAAATAGCTTCAAAAATGACAATACATTTTTTTATAAGAGTTATATCAACCCCTGTTATGCGGGAAGCGGTTAGGGGATCGGTGAAAAATTTTTTTGATGTATTCCCATCATTACTGATCCCAAATCCAGCCTTAGGAATATCAACCAACAGCCCTAATTCATCTTTAAAGGCATTTTGAACTTTTTGTTTTGTTTCCGCTACTATTTTTTTATTTTCTCCTGTTCTTGCTTGCCATTTTTTTATTGGTATTTTATACGATATATGCAGCAAGGATTCAAAAAATCTGATTCTTGCGTGCAGTATTGATAGCCCAAATTTCAGTGTTTCACGGCTTTCTGTCGTTTTTTTATTCAAGTCATTAAAATCTTTTGCCCACGTATATAGCATCTCATTGTCGATGTCGTATTTGTAGCAGCAGTGCAAACTTTTCAATTAATCATAGTAAAAAAAAAAAAATGCTTTATTTGCAAATTACTACCAAAAGCGTTTATTATTTCACTTTTTCTCAAGCCTTTTATTTGGTTCTCTACATATTCGATTTTATCATTCGTTACGTCTTCGTTCTCCCGAATAAAACGTAATATTATTGGTCGAAAATACCTAATAGATGATGATGCTAGGTTTTTCCAAAGCACCTACTTTCGGTTACCAATATGGAATATTAGCCACAGGGGTACAAAAGAACTTTGAAATATGTTAGCGTCGCTATTGCCTATTTGAAATTTTTGTTTAAACGTTTAATGTTGTGAGTCATCGCAACCCCATTTCGAAATCAATTCTAAATTAATTATTTCTTTTTACATTTAAAGTTTCAATAACTTCATTCAAATAACAACATAATCGCCTAGACGTGTGACCCAGAAGATCTTGTAATTTAATTTCTGAACAAGTTTCTGTAACTGTTATTTTTTCTTCTGGTGGATAACATTCTTCTTTGGCTTTTTTTATAACTGAATAACATGGATACATGTTATTCGCTTATAAAACAATATGGATGGGTTCTTGTTGGCTGTATGAATAATTTCATATTATTTTTTTGTCATATCAGCTTCCACAAAAATTGACAACGCTTCTGATGGTGTGTGATTTTTAATGATATCTTTAGTAGATGTATCAGTTTTCCTATATTGCTTGTGTTTTGTGGGCGTAAATAAAATTTCCTTTATAACGTTAGACGCATCACTATTACCTGCAGCACGTTGAATCATTTGAGCACCATGCATCAACTGCTCACATGGCATATGTTCCCTTAAAACCCTTGTTTTTTGCCTTTTCGTTGGTGAACTCGATTCACAAAATTCTTTTGACGGTCGGCCGGTCTTTGCTACCGTCCATGTTGGTAGAGCTATGGTGGTATTGAGCCATTGTTTGTTATTTTTTAATCTTTTACGGCTAGCGTAAAAAAAAAAAAAAAAAAAGCCATTTTTTCACCTTTTAAGTTCCAACTTAAACAAAAATGGGAAATTTTTGTTCAAGTTGGAACTTAAAAGGTGAAAAAAAGGCTTTTATTGCACTTTTTTCATTTGCAGGGCATTTGGTTTTAAGGTGTTCTAATAAAAACACGAATTTGTCGTCAATTTTTTTCTCGGAACTTTACTCCAAGACTTCATAAAGTGATCGTCTAGTCATCTCTATTGTAATAGCTACAATAAAAATAGGAATAAAACAAAATAAAAGTTTTAATCACAAAAAAAAAAGTTTTTTCTTTATTAACTAATAAAATTAATAAAATTTTAGGGCGCGTAAATGCGCAACTTTTGTAAAAAAAATGGTAAATAGAATATCTAAGCCTTACGTGAACCACAAGCTCGTAGCTTAATTAGGCTTAATTGATATTCAAAAACACTTTTTAATATTGTGTATACAAAAAATAATAAACTTTTTACATCAAATATTGATGAGAAATGTGACAGTATCATATAAAATAGAGAAAAAAAATATACCAAAAGTATGATCTTACCTTCTTTTTCAATATCCATTATGGTTTTAAAAATTTTTCACTAACCACAAACTCAAAAAACGATTTGTAATAATGCTCGTCAACAGAATCGTTGAAAAACAATTAAACTCATTATCACGATTACTCGATTTTTAAAGCCGCCCCAAAATGTGTAGGGGGGGGGGAAGGGTCACGTAAATGACCATTTAGGGATGTAACCTTTAACAACGCACTAATAAAAACAGATTTTGACAAAATTTTGAAAATCGACTTTTTATCAACTTTTTCGTATAAATGCCCCGCTATGCGACATTTCAAAGTCTATGTATAGACTTCGAAATGTCGCATAGTGTAATGTCGCATAAATTTTATTTTTTTATAATTTTATTTCTTTATAAAAAAATAAAATTATAAAAAAATAAAATTTTTATTTACCATAAAGTTTAGAACAAAATTTTATTTTCAGTATCGCAACACATGAGAATTTAAAGGTTTTATTTTTGAAAATACCGATAAAAAACCAAACTTCTTTCGAAACGAAACTCTTTTGCACCGCAACTTGCGAAACAGTTCTTAACGGAAAAAAACTTACGAAACGCGACATAACAAATATATTCAATTACGTTTTATGAATCAAATACGTATAATTAACTAAGTAATTAAAATACTAATTTTTTATATGATATTGATAAGTTTCAGTTTTAAACTTTTATAAAAAATCAAGATTTTTATAAAGTAAAGAAAATCACTTAACAAAAATTTTTTCCATTTTACACCGTGTTTCATCAACAAAGATTCATCAGAAAATTTTCTGATGAATCTTTGTTGATGAACGTTTCATCATAAAATTTTCTGATGAATCTTTGTTGATGAAACACGGTGTAAAATGGAAAAAAATTTTGTTAAGTGATTTTCTACTAATATATATATATATATATATATATATATATATATATATATATATATATATATATATATATATATATATATATATATATATATATATATATATATATATATATATATGTCACCGTAAATGATGTATTTTCAATTTTATATATAAATTTCATCATAATATTAAGATGTTATATATATATATATATATATATATATATATATATATATATATATATATATATATATATATATATATATATATATATATATATATATATATATATACACATATATATATATATATATATATATATATATATATATATATATATATATATATATATATATATATATATATATATATATATATATATATATATATAGGTATACAGGTTAGTATACCTATATATATATATATATATATATATATATATATATATATATATATATATATATATATATATATACGAGAGTACTGATACATCAACTGCAGGTTTAGTTTGTAGAGAATTTGACTAGATGTTATTCTTTTTTGAATTCCTTTTTTTACTACCTACTTTTAAGCCATATATCTTTTATTCTCACAGAATATACTATGACAATATTACAGTCTTGTTTAACATAACATCACAATAAAAAGATGTATAACTTTTTTTGTCTTTGTATATACAATGCGTATTGTAATTTTTTTACAATGACAATTTAGATTGTATACATAATTTATATTCTATTATGAAAAATCTTTGTAGAACAAATTAAATGTAATATAAATTTAATTTTGGTAATAACTGTGACAATAGACATTTCCCATCGGTACACGCGCAATGCATTGTGGTAGTTGTATTTATCTAAATCAAAACAAATGTCGGAAAGCCTATTAAATAGTAATGATGAAGTTGAACTTAGTGAGAATAGTCAAGGTAAACTTAGAAAAAATATTAAAGTTGAACTTTGTAAAACTAGTAAAAATGAACTTTTTGAAAGTAGTAAAGTTAAACTAAATCTTATCAGCGAAGTTGACTTTTCTATTGACTTCAGTTCCTTTTTGTCAATACAAACAACTAATAAAAAAGTTTGTTACAAAAAAAGTGGCGGATGTACATGTTGTGTACCAAACCGTTTTAATAATTCTAAGCGTAATTAAAACTTATCTTATTATGTAATACCATAGGAAAAAACTTTAAGAAAGTTATGGTTGGACAAAATTAGCAGAAAAGACTTTAGACCTTCGTCGTCACACAGAGTTTTATTCAGCACATTTTCCAGGTAACAAAAAAATTTATATGAGCAATGTGCCAACAACTGTTCCAAAAACTGTTAAACTGACTACCTGTTTACCATAGATAACCCAAATTAGTCTTGGTGTGATACCTAAATAACTCTAGAACCTTATAAAGAAGAACTGCTAACTGTGGTAGAAAATTAGATCCTATCAAATATTAGATCTACTGACATAAAACTCAAAACGAGGATGCGTTTTTAATATATTATATTTAGAAATGTTCCTTTGAGTCCGAATATATAATAGGATAAAGACATTAATAATGACGCAAAAAGGGAAAGAAAAAAAAAGGTTTACATTTGTAAATTTGCCATTTATAAAGTAAATGGTGAAATCAACTTATCTTTTAAAAAATATTTACATTTCATTAAAGTTGTTTGTAATTTTACGCGATGGGATCTTTTTTTTCCAGATTTTTTTAGAAATTATTAGATCTTAATGTGTAAAACTTATATATATATTTATGCATAAAAGTAATAAATTGATAAGTGACATGTAAAACTACCAGTATCTTTACATCGCAAACATAAAAACAACAAAATAGATGTAAAACTAGTTTCAATTTATAGTTTTACTCGATGGGATCTAATAATTCAGCCGGATCTAATAATGTACTATAGTAATATGAATATAACCAATATGAATCTAAAGAATTGTTAAGATTGAACTAATAAAATTTGGCGTGGTAAAATGTAATAAATATAAATATATAATAAATAAATATAAAAATATCGCGACGCTGTACAAAAATTATTCCAGTTGAAGTAAAATTATTTATTTTATAAATAGTTTTACGAGTAGCTTAATACAAAGTTATACTTGAAGTAATGAAAAATCCGTGTGAATTCGTTTGATTTTTTTTATAATAATTGAAATGCTAGGAGTCAATTATTTCTCCTTGTTAAACTCACTGTGTTTTAATTTTGATGCTAAATTTAAACCTGCATTGACAAACACCTCATTAAATGTTTTAGCAATTATAGATTCTTATGTAATATCTTGATGATGATAGTTTAGTTTTTTTGGAAGACCATTTAGCTTAGGTGTTTTTTTTCCAATTACTTCTTTGATGACTTGCCACGTTTTTTGAGTATCGCCTTTAAATTCGTGTTGGTTTATTTATTGTTGGCATGAACCCATTTTGAAATATGATGTTCATAAAATTTTTTACATTTTTATTTGTGTCGTAATCAAGCGCATTATAATTAAAATCCCCAACAAAAAAGACACGTTTGTCACATATAATTTTGTTTTTGATTAAATTTTTAAAGCGTTTTTCAAAAAGTTTGTTATTGCCAGATGGTGGTCTGTCCCAGTCAAAAATAAAACCGCGTCCCACATGGGTTCCGCGTGGGTTCCGTGTGGGATTGATGGGATTTACATGGGACGGATTTTCCCATGTGGTATCCGTATGGAAATTTGTCACCTTAAACCCATGTGGGTAATCCCTCATGGGTTACATGTGGGAACCATATGGTATTAACACATATGGGAAATCCCACGTGGGTTTCCTGTGGGATTTGCATGGGAATTAATTTGAAAGCTGGAAACTAAAAAAAAACTTTTTAAAAAAAACTAAAAAAATTTTTTAAATCGACATTGCATTGCGTTAGTTTATACTGTGTGAAAGTATTTTATAATAATATAGAGAATGGCAAGCAGGTATGTAAGTACCACGAATAATGTTTATCTTTCTTTATAGAAATAAGATTAAGATTTGTGCAAATAGACGTATTATCAGGGTAATATAATAGTTATTTGAATATAGATCTTGAGTAAATTATTTGCAAACAATTAACTGATGCAAGTTGAAATGTTGTCAAAAACCAATCTTGCATGCATGAGACACTGCAGTGTCCCACAAAGAAATGCAGGTTTGAAAGTCAAAGAATTCCCAATTTTCTTTATTAAAAAAAGAAAAAAAAAAGGATGATAAAAAATGGAGATGGGTTTCTGTAACTTTTTTTATCCGCTAAAACTTTTAACTTTAGATATAATATGGTCCTTAAGACTTGAGGGACTTACGAACTACATTGAGGAATAAAAACAGGATATTTGCAGAAACTTTTCAATTTTTAATCTGGAGTACCACAGTGTTATTGGGAATAAAGCCTCTGGGTCCAATTTTCAAAGTAATATAATCTAAAGTAATGTTTAAATAAAATAATATGCTTTAAAATGCATATAGTTATACATATAACTCCTGATAGTTAACTATATGTATAACTAGTTATTTTTTAAGGTTATGCTTGAACAAATTAGTACCAATTAATTCAAATTCAAGATTTAGTTAAAGTTCAAGTTAAAGTTCTTATTTATTCATTGTTTTTGTTAATTTTATATTTATTTGTTCAAATTTATCAGTTAGTACTATTTTTTACTACAGTAAGAATGTTTATCATTGTTGAACGTGATTTTATCAGTAACTTAATTTCATTTTCAACATATTTTGACAACACCCTTTATATTATAAATGATGACAGCTTTACTTTTCTATTGATGTTAAATTTATTACGTTTCAACATTAAAACAATAAAATTGATACAAAATTTCACTTTAAAACGAATACCATTAACATTGTGATAATAATAGCATTAGGAAACTAGTATTTATGTATTATTATTATTATACTATAAATAAATAGTTTTTTAATTCATTTGATAAAATAGAGACTGACAACTGATAATTAATGGAAATAAATAGAAATTATAAAAATCATGTAAACTTCATTTATTATTTCTAAATACTATATTAATGTTAGTCGACAAAGTTAAAATCAATTTAGAGCATTGTTATTAGTTCTTTTGCGATTCGCACTTCCACTTCTGTCTCTCAAATTTATAAAATAGGTGGTCAAAGCTTGCTCAATAAGTAAGTTCTCAGCATAACAATGCTTTTTTTTTACACTTTCTAAAGAGAAATATGGCAAATTGATTACTTATTTTACCTAAATCATAGGGTCATCTATGCATAATGATGTCAGATGATGACCCGTTTAATTGAACACCTTCACCCTTTATTAAACTCAGTCATTTTTTTGCCATCTCCCATTGAAAATGATGTCAGTTTTTGTTATCATATTATGATGGTATATCTGAATTGTTAATATAACATAAAAAATGCATATACCATCAATTTTTTTCTGGTTCAATTATACATTTATTCTCAACAGTACTAAAAGCAAAAAAAACAAACATAAATTGTTCTTTCAGATAAGCAAGCTAATTTCTGAATTTAAACTATTTTCCCAATGATCCTCTACAGTTTTAAGCAACAAAAGCAAGAAGTTTTTAGACCACATTGTTGGTGTAAATACCTCTAAAACCTGCTCATAGCTAGCATAATTTGTTTTACTTTTTTTAAAAATAAAATATTTTACTTTTTTTTTATTTCAATTTTTAATTCAAAATTCAATTCTTAACATCCCCTCCCCATTGTCAATTATTGTTAAACTCACACTGCCCCTCTATCTACTGGCATCATTTAAGGGTGATCCCATAGCCTAAATACTATATATATATATATATATATATATATATATATATATATATATATATATATATATATATATATATATATATATATATATATATATATATATATATATATATATATATATATATATATATATATATATATATATATATATATATATATATATATATATATATATATATATATATATATATATATATATATATGTATATATATATATATACATATACATTATTTTTACTTTATTTACGACACCATTTGATATACAATAAACCCTTACAAAGCTTACAATAATTCAGTTAAAATTCAATCTGAGTTATTGAAATGTATTAAATTTAACATCAATAGAAAAGCTGTCATCATTTAAAATGTAAAGGGTGTTGTCAAAATATGTTAAAAGTAAAATTAAGTTACTAATAAAATATCGTTACCTTACATTGTAAGGTAACGATATTGTCAAACTAACAATAAGTTTTTTTAATAATTAAAATGCCTTTAAAATGCTTTGTACCTTTTTGCAAGTCAAACTATCTCAACTACAACAAAAATATTACTTTATACAACTACAACTACAATATCAATTACAATTACAACAAAAATATCAATACTCGACTACAACCAAAATATCAACTTATTAGGTACGTGCGTATCTGGCTTTTTACGGCACCGATTTCAAAGTAAAAATTTGTGACCTTTTTTTTCACAGCGTGCTCGAAGTCGGTGTGGTAAAGATGTATTTATTTGTCTTTTTTTTTAGTATTTTATATCAGCTTAGACTTTATTAAAAAAGTAGAATGTTTTATCTTGAATAAATTATGGTTTTTTTTTACGTGTAATAAATTTTTCAGTTTTTTTATTGCTATTTAAAATTTCGTTCCTGTTCTGGCACTGCATTGATATCGAAGGCATGTTGGTACATATTTGAAATTTTCCAGTCAATTGTATAGATCTATTTTCTATGTGCCTGCCAAATTTCATTAAAAAATATTCATGACCAAATACCGTATTTTTCGACCCAGTAGAGGTACCATTTCCACCTCTTTTAGTGTTACTGTTACTGTTACACTTTATAAAACTGTTTCTGCTATTGTTACTGTTGCTTTTTGTTATAAATTCTGTAGTTTTTTTTACAGTTACCAGTGGTTTTCATTCGTTTTTAAAATTTTGTTTCTGTACCGGAGGTGCATTAATATTGAAGGCATGTTGGTACATATTTAAAATTTTTAAGGCAACTGTATACATCTATTTTTTATGTGCCTGCCAAATTTCATCAAAAAATATTCATGACCACATGCCCTATTGTTCCGCGCAGTGGAGGTATGTATTTCCACTTCCGTTACATAGTGTTAGGGGGAGGGGCGGTTTTTGACAGTGGAGAATTCAGTATTTTTGATTTTTTTATTCATTATAATGATATATTTTATTAGAACTGTTATACAAACTTTATTTTTAATAGCCTTTTACTACTAAGGATATTTGGGTTTTCTCTTTTTAAAATTGTTAAATGATGTACACAAAAACTAACAAGTATAATTAAGGTGGTTATATATATATTTTTTTTTTGATAGCTAACTCTTTTCACCCACCAAAATTAGTGCAAAGGCAAAATTCTGCCAAATAAAATTTAAAATGCTAAAATTAAAATTGTATAACACTATTTTACGATGATTCTGCATAAAATTCATTAAAAACATAAAACAGCATTTTCTCAGCTTTTTCCATACCCATAATTTACCATATAGCCACCTTAAGCTATATATGATATATAAAAATTATACGTATATTTAAAATTTTTTTTATAGATTAATGGCGATTTTTTAAATTATTTAATTATGATTAATAGCCGACCCAATTAAATAGTAGTATTATGATTGTTGAATTTAATTTAGTGCATCATGGGACCTCACAAGAAAACAAATCTTTTTTATGGTAAAGCTAAAACTTATTTAGCTTGTAATTTTCCAATACCAGCTCATTTAAATATTGGCTGTAGAAATGGACATGTACTGCATATATTTGCAACTAACAACGATTCATATAAAGTAACTGTAGAACTAATCGGTAAGTATTTTAACATCAAAATTTGTATAAGTCAGATTCAGCAAACAATGAGTGACACTTGCAAGATTAACGGGGAGTAAAGACTATTATAAACAAAGATTATTCTTTGTTACTAATTAACTTTTTCACCTTAGGTATCCGTGAGTTGTGTGTTTTAGCTTTAATTGGAAAGCTACTTTCTGGTCCTTGGATGACAAAATTTTATATTGCACCAGGTACAGGACTTGACTACATATCTGGCATTCAGGTAGTAAAAGATGTTCGGAACACTCTTATTGAGAGCAGCAAGAATCCTTTATCTCTACTTAAACGAAAAACTGATTTCTTTGGTAATGATATTGAAGATGTAGTTTTTGATTCAATAATCAGCTTTTGCCCAGTAACTGATGAAATGAGTAAAGCATTAGCTGACTGCCTTAATGCAGTTATTAGCGTCATTGACAGGCAGTACAAGCGGCAATTTGAAATGAGTTCTAATGATCACCTTAAAGACCAGACTAAGTCAGCTAGGCTTCACAACATTGATTCAGAAGAACTTATGGGTATGTTTAGCGCTGCAAAGCACAAAGCTCCAAATGCTACTCTTTGTTTTCTTTCTTCAAAACTTCGTGCTTGCAAAAGTAAAACAACTGCACTGCTATGCAAAAAGCCAAATGATATTCAAAACAAGTTGATATTATGGGCTATCTCTAATGCCAGAAAAAAGCGGTTTACAAATATGCAATGTCATAATGACCTGAAGTTAGAATTGATAAAACGAATAGCAGATAAAATTCAGAAAAAAGAAAACAAAGAACGCAGAAATGTAGAAAAAATATTAAAAAATTGCATGCCTGATCAGGTAAAAGAAATGTTTCCTGACCTAGAAAATAATGAGGCCTCAGATATTGAAGAAATTCTTATTGGAGCTTCTATTGGAAGAAGTATTTGCCACATGTGGTTCGATAATGCCACTAACACCCAGGATGTATATTACAGCAGAATTGTTGGCATTAAAAAGAAAAAAAGTGATGTATATATAGTTTCTTATTGGAAACCAAAAGAGAATGAAGATGATGATGGTGTTGAGTATGATGTGAGCAAATATCAACTTTCTGCAGACATAATAAGTGGTGATATGGTGATAACATAATAGAAATGTGTAATAAGGTATATGTTAAATAAGGTATATTTTAAATAATAGTATGTCTTATAAACTTGCATTAACAGATATTATTTACAGATAGTAGGTTAATCTTTGTTTTTTATAATAAATTTTACAGTGCCTAATGTATATCATATTCTCTACCCTCCCCTTTTTTTAAGATAATGAAAAGATTTATTATTATTTAATTTCTTTTTATTTATACATATATGTATATACATATATGTATATAGAAATGTAATTTTAGGTAGTCGGTTTGTTACCGATATCCAACAACCAGGGTTGACCTGGTTGCAACGAGCTATGGGAAACCAAAGCTCATTTACTATTTGACATAAGCAAATTGCCTGGCTCATGACAATTAATGTTAATCATAATGATGGCTATACATTGTTTCTACCCAGAAAGACAGACTTTTGCTTGCATGGATTGAGAGATGTAAGTGTTTAGTTACAATAAATCAGTACACTCTAGGCAAATGGCATATGCCATTACCAGATAGTTACGCTAACACATAACTTTCTTTTCATTATAACTTATAATCAAATCTATTATATTTCAGGTTAAAAAGTATTGAAGGGTCTACTTCTATCGATTTTTTTGTTTGGTAATGGAAAATGTGTTGTGTATCAGGAGTTAAGTGATTTTGAATTTTTTTTTAAGATAGGAAATCATTCTTATCTTCTCTAATTTATAATGGGTTTTTCAGTTATTGTGCTAAATATCTAATATAATTTCATTTATCTTTTATTGCAAGGTTTTAACTATGATGGCAGCTTGCTACTGTAGATGTTTATCTTAAAGACCTCAAGATTATATTTATTAATTCAGTAATAACAGTTACATGTTAATTTATTATACATTAGTTAATTGTTCGCCTTAATTTTTTTTTTAATTTTATATATCTGATATATTTTATCTTATCTATCATTGCAAGGTTACGCAACATGATGAAAACCACACGATTGCTTCGATGGATGTTGATCTTTTTCATATCAAGATTAAACCGGTTCATATTTATTTAGAGATTGATTATGTTTATTAATGCAATAATAACAATTATATGTTTATTTATTATCCGCGCCATAAGGCATCCTTATTTATTATCCGCGACATAAGGCATCATAAATAGTTATGGCGATATTAATTTAGGGGTTTACTTTATTTTAGATATCATTGGATGTGGTTTCCTTTGCGTACTAAAGAATCGACTCTTTCTAGCTATGGATGTCACAGTTTTGTTTGCTTCAAAAACTAGGCTTTCTTCAAAGCCACAATTCTGTTAAAAACATTATTAAGCAAAAAAGAAAATAATTATTATAGTCTAAATTTTTTGTTAAAGAAGTATGTTTTTAAAAAAATTATTTTTATTTGTTGCGGTTTCTTGGAATTTATATATAGTTAGATAGATATAAGGACTACTGAAGAGAAAATGAAGGAGAGCCGTGGTGGACGTGTCCCCTTCTCCCCCATTGTTTAGATGGATATATTTTTGTAGATTTTTAGTTGAACTATATGGTGTTTTATGATTATTTTTTTGTACTCCGGCCCCCACTGAAATATCACGCCATTTCCGATGTTATATATGCATATATATATATATATATATATATATATATATATATATATATTATATATATATATATATATATATATATCTTTCATTGAAAATCATTAGTAACGATAAAAATAAGGCGAAAACGCTAAGGCTTTTAATGTATTTAAAGATCACCTATATGCATTTAAACATACGCTATAGAAATCCTAGCCTTGGTGCATATTTAATAAAATAAATATATATACCCTTAACCATAAATGTATATATATATATATATATATATATATATATATATATATATATATATATATATATATATATATATATATATATATATATATATATAGAACCCTTAGATGTTGTCCGAAAGTTTTTTCCATATTTTGTTGACAAAAGGTAAAAATTAAAATTCAAGACCGGAATTTTTTTTTTTTAATAATGATAGACTGCCTGCCCCAACCAAACCCTCAGTCGATGTAGCAGCACTCCCTTGCGGGTCAGGCTATTTGTCAGTCGATGTAGCAACACTCCCTTGCGAGTCAGGCTATTTGTCAGTCGATGTAGCAGCACTCCCTTGCGAGTCAGGCTATTTGTCAGTCGATGTAGCAGCACTCCCTTGCGAGTCAGGCTATAAGATAGTCGATGTAGCAACACTCCGCGCATGATTTACAGTAAAAAAATAAAAATAAAAACATTTTAATAAAAAAAATAAAAATAAAAACATTTTATTAAATAAAATAAAAATAAAAACATTGTTCATATTGTTAAAAACATTCACAATGTTTTAAAAACATTCAGAATGTTTTTAAAAACATTCCGGTCAATTAAATTTGCGTTTTTGTGGTTTTTTTATATAACAATTAATTTGTAATTAAATTAATGGTTTTTACTTTCGTCCAACACGGAAATGTTGGACGAAAGTCAAAAGTAATTAAAAGTGACGTATATGTTGGCGTAAGAATCACTTTTTTCCTTCCGCTCTTCCCAAAGCCAACAAACTATAGATCTATATATATATATATATATATATATATATATATATATATATATATATATATATATATATATATATATATATATATATTGCAAAAAAACGCGATATTTTTTTATGCATATTTTATAAGATTTTGTTATAAATTTTACTATTACGTTTTAATCATTAAAAATATTTTGTTACTTAAATTCGAAACTTTTTTAATTACGTTTTTTAATCGTTTTGCACATTTTACTATGCAAAATCAAGCGCAAATTAACAATGATTCTATTACAAAGCTGCCGTTAGCCGAACGCGAGTTTTATACGTAAGTTGCATTTTTCTTAAGCAATGCTTCATAAAAAATAATGTTACTTAAAAGAGCATAACTTTTTTTATAATGATTCTTTTTTCATAAATTTTTCACTATTTTATTACAAATTCAAAGCTCTTTCGAACCATATATAAAACTTGAATAAATAAATGGTTTGAAATTTTTACACACGTACCTAAACTTATAAATTCCCGAAGAAATTTCAGGAGAGAAAAAGATGTAGTGAAGCTATCCTAAGAACTGGTTTTATTGTTACAGACTATACAGCAGTATGTCAACTGCATTGGCCAAATGAAGCACCTTTTGAAAGCAAATATGGAAAGCAACGACCTTTAAACCCACCATCTGTTTTTAAAAATATTCCGCCTAGTTGTTTAGCCACACCAGCAAGTAAAGTTAGAAAAACTGTAACTTTAAGCGGTTTCGGAAGCATTTTACCAGATGAGTTAAATGATTTTCTAAAAGAGGATGAACTTATATTTGACGATATTCAATCTTTGTTAAGTGATAATAAAGATGTTATTATTTTCCAGCTTAATAAAAAAAGTTTACACATACAATCAAAAATGTACAAACTTGGTGTTCCATTATTTATTTTAGTAATTTTTAATTAATATTCATTTGTAGCTAACCATAATGGCACAACTTGTAATATTTCATCTTTAGCTGTAAACAAATTAAAGTTAATAAAAACAAAATCAGCTTTGTTTGAAGCAGTTAGTTTTTTAGAAAATAAAGAAAGTTCGCTTCAGTCAAATATTCTATTCGAACACCTTAATGGTATGAGAAAAGTTAATGTTGGTAACGTTTTATATACTTCAGATATTATATATAGAGCATATGAGTATTTTGCTATGCGACAAAGTTTACATGATTGTTTGTGTATTTACTACAAGTTGCCAAGTATAAGAACTTTAACACGATTGACTTCAAAAATAAGCTCAATGGAGGACCTAAGTTTCATAAATAGTATTTTTATGAATTTAAATCCATTGAAAAGAACTTCCATACTACTAATTGATGAGGTCTATGTCAAAGCTTCATTACTTTACCAAAGAGGTGCTTTGTTTGGTCAAGCAGTAAACTACCCTGAAAAGTTAGCTAAAACAATTTTATCATTTATGATTAAATGTCTTTTTGGAGGTCCAGAATTTATATGTAGAGCTCAACCTGTTGCAAATCTTTCCTCTGAATTTCAGTTTACTCAATGTCAACAAATTGTTGATACGATAAATAATATTGAAAATAGTAAGACACTGGTAATAATTACTGATGGTAACCGTGTAAATCAAAGATTTTTTGGAATGTTTAAAACAGTTGATAGTAAACCATGGTTAACAACATCAGGTATATATTTATTGTATGATTATGTGCATCTCATAAAATCTATACGAAACAATTGGTTGACAGAAAAGACTGACGAACTTCAATTTTTGAAGAGATTGAAAATAAAGCATTTGAAGGTACTGCTGTATTTATTAAAAAAATAATTTTTTTTCGAATGTTGTTAATGTCAAAGCACCTGGTGCTGGCATTCGGTTTAAAAATGAATTATGCGGAGAAATCCACTCAGCTGGTGATCAACAGTTACAACTGCTACGAGATATTGCTGAACTATCAAATTTTATGAAACGCAATGCAATAGCGCATTTATGTTATGGCTTTATTGATCTCATAGAAACTTTGTTGAGTAATGGAGCTAAGTATGTCTTATTAGGTTGGTTTTCAACAGATCCACTTGAAAAAGCTTTTTCTAAGCTTCGACAGGGATTTGGAGGTACTTACTTTATAAACGCTAAATCTGTATTTGAAAAAATTAATATTCAACATACTAAATTGATATTACAACTTGACTCCTGTTGATGGTATCGATAGTCATACTTGTGACATATGTTTTAGAGATATTTCTACTGATGAAAAAGAACTTCTGGATAATATACATGATCTTGAAAGCTCAGTTAATAAATTTACATTAGTGGCTATAGTTTACATAGCTGGCTATGTGTAAAAAAGCGAAATAAAAATTTATGATGATTCTACCAATTATTATTATAAATATGGAAGTTATCTGTATAGCCTAAACAGAGGCGGACTTGAAATTCCTTCTGATACTCTTGTCCAATGGTCAATATTTTGCTTTTTTTTTTTTCAAGGTGCTACTGACCCTTTATGCAGAACTTTTTGTGTTTCAGTTCATTGCTGCTAAATATAAATTTAAAATCACAAAAAAACAATGCAGAGTATATTCTAATAATCTGCTAAAGACTTACTCACTAATTACCACTCCCAAAATACTAAAGCTATCATAATTTATGTGAAAATTAGTTTTGTAATTTGTTATGCTATTTACTTGTTATGTTTTTTATTTTCTCATTAGCCTATATGTCTCTCAATATGTTTGGATTTGTAAATATTTACCCTGTTGAGATATTTTGATAAAACATTTTTTTTTTGCTTGAATCAACGGCATTTTTTAGCGATGTCAAGGCCTGTTATTATAGAAGGCCGTGTGTGTGACGAAAAAGTAAAGATACTTTTGCATCCAGTGGCTGTTGCACCCAACGTCTACATCATTGAAAAAGTAGGTTTTTACATTTTTGTTTTTCTTTTTTTATTTAACTACTTATCCTAATTGATCACTTTTTTTCAGGATTCTCCTCATGGGTTCAAGCTCATTACGCATAATATGTGTTCAATTACCCATAATACGTTAGTCATTGTAAGTAATAAATTTAGAAATAATTATTTGTGAAATATTGTAGTCATTAATGACTTCAACTTGGCTAATAATTAAAATTGCTCGACTGATAAGGTTCCTTATTAAAATTGCTCTCTCTCTCTTTCTCTCTTTTTCTCTTTCTCTCTTTCTCTCTCTCTCTCTCTCTCTCTCTCTCTCTCTATATATATATATATATATATATATATATATATATATATATATATATATATATATGTATATTTATATATATTTGTATTTATATTTTTTTTTTTAGAAAATGTTTGAAGAAAGTTAGAAGATACTAAAAACCTTGGTATTATGCAAGCCAAAGCGATTCAATTAATTCAATCGACAAAAAACGGCGTGTAAATCGCAAAAGAAAAAATAATATTTTTAATATTCATTTTGGATGTATTGATTAATAGCATTTAATTTAAAATAAATTCATTTTGCAACACGTTTTTTAATTTTATAAAATTTCTTCATAATAGTTTAAGGTAAATCCAACATAGGTTATAGGTGGAAAACATCACATGTAGAAGATCAAAAATGCTACACATTTTGAATACTAAATGGGACTATTATCTATAACATGTAGTATTTTCCACCTATATCCCATGTAGGATTTACCACATAAAACCCATGTGGGATTTACCATATGAAACCCACATGGGACAAAATAATAATCCCCATATGGGTTACATATGGTAAAAACCCACGCGTATCCCATATGGGATTTACCATATGGAATCCATGTGGGATTTACCATATGAAACCCATATGGGACAAAATAATAATCCCCACATGGGTTACATATGGGAAAAATCCACGCGTATCCCATGTGCGCTTTTTCACTGGGGTACACAACATATTCAATGATGTTTTTAGTGATTTTATTTATAAC
The DNA here is from genome assembly GCF_038396675.1 of Hydra vulgaris. Taxonomy (NCBI): domain Eukaryota; kingdom Metazoa; phylum Cnidaria; class Hydrozoa; order Anthoathecata; family Hydridae; genus Hydra; species Hydra vulgaris. Next base: position 63,079,268 of record NC_088921.1, on the reverse strand, counting down.
TTTGATCGTTAATGATTTGCAATCATTACTAATTGCGTAAGCGGTTTAAAATTTAAAGAGTAAAAAATACATACTCCTCCACCTACTGTCTCAGTATTTCTGACTTGATGAATATTTTTATAGTTTTGTAGTTGAAAATTTGAATCTTTTTCAACTTGTTTATCTCGACACCAGGTCTCTGTGAGACAAATAATTTTAAAATTAATTTAAAACACTATATAAAAAATCTTTAAATTTATCAAAATTTTTTTGAAAGCTCCTAATATTTAGGTCTAAAATAGAGAACTCATTAATATCTATATCAGCAGAAAGATTAGAAATATCGGAATTATAATAAGAAGGGCATATGTTGCTAATTATTTCATCAGCGTTAAAAAAATTAACGTCTGGATCTAAATGATTCTCTAAAAGTATATTTTTATTTGTCTCGAATGCCCTAAAGCTTAATTCACGAAAATTCATACCTCCCATGATAACAAGAAAGGTTATACTAACAAAATATTTAAAGAATAAAATAAAATAATTAAAGTTTAGAAGGTAATTTTGTAAATTCTTTTACTATTAATATATCGTAAATTACAACCGAAAACATACTTACAACCGAAAACATACAACTGTTACAATTGGAAATATTCAAAGGTTACAAAAGAAAACATATAAAGGTTACAAAAGAAAACATATAAAGATTACAAAAGAAAACATACAAAGGTTACAATTGAACATGTATCGTTTGCATTTAAAAAGTCACAAGCTATAGTTCAAAATAAAAAAAATGGAAGGAAACGTTATTTATTTAAATCACATTTCCAAATATGTCACAGATAAGAAGTACCCTGAAGACTATGGAGTAAATCAAAAGCGCAGTCTTAGGAAATTGTCAAAAAGCTATGAAAGGTACCTTTTGATAATATAATAAAGTATAACATTTTAAATAAAATTAACGTTTTTGTCAAAATTATTGAAGAACAAGTTTTTTTAAGATGGTCTGCTAAGACGTAATCTAAAAGTATGTGGCATACCCTTTCTAGCGGAAGTTATATTTAATGTGGATGAAAGAATTAAAGTTTTTACGGCTGAGCATGATAGTCCTTTGGGAGGACACAGTGAAGAAACTAAAACAAGATTAAAAATAATCGAAAAGTATTATTGGCCCAATATTGATTGTAATAGGTAAAGCAATGTCAGCGATGTCAAAGGTCGGGTACGCTTCTTTCATCGGTCGAGCCATTACTTTCAATAAAGGTAAAAAACCTTTTTTTTAAATGCCAAAGTATCACCAAACTTTTTTTGACAGTGCAAAGCAATCCTTTTTTTTAGACATCACGAGTATGGGAGATTGTTGGGATTGATTTTGCTGGGCCCTTTACTGAAACAAAAATGGACAATAAATATTTCCTAAGCTGTACTGATTTGTTTTCAAAATGGCCGGTAGCATATGCTTTGCCAAATAAAGAAGCCGCAACAGTGGCTAAAGCTATAATTAAGTTGGTCACAACCTTCGGTTTTCCGTCAGCTATCATAACTGACAATGGAACTGAGTTTTTCAATCAGTTAGATTAAAACAGTATTAAAATTAGTAAGAAAAAAAGTAATGAATTATTAAAAATAGGCTTAATCAATGTACCCTAAACAACGTGGTTCTTTTAAATGTATATTTTTTTTTATATTTTTTTTAAATTACTAATTTTACCTGTTGCTCGGAATTGAAAAAAGAAAAACGGCAGTATATCATCCACAATCTAACGGGCAAGACGAAAACACAAACAAAAACATAAAAAGGTATATATATATATATATATATATATATATATAAATATAATATAAATATATATATATATATATATATATATATATATATATATATATATATATATATATATATATATGTATAATATTTATATTTATTTAGTAAATTAAGAAAACTGATTGAGGAGAACCAATCAAACTGTGATGAATAAATTGACATTATTTTATATCCATAGCGAGTCGAGAGACAAACATCAACAAAAGTTTCACCTTTTGAAATTATGTTTGGGGGCCGATTGTTGGTTTTACATTGTCAATTTGAAGGAATGAATATATTTTATTAAAAACGTGATATAAATATCATTTTTTTCACTAAAGGCACGGTACGGTATTCATGATTTTTGTAATTTAGAATAACCGTAACTTTGCAGCAGTGACGACGGAGGAAATCGAGTGCGAAATGGAAAGAAATACGAAACACATTCAGAATCTCACAGACTTTGTTACTAAGGTTTGAAAAATAAAACTAATTTATTCAAATTGAACAAATTAAGTATTAACTTTAGGCTCACGGATATGAAAGGCGTTTCTCTGCTTGGATCGTACTAAAGACTACATGTGAAAATTTTTATTGAAAACACTTTATCTCCATGACACTTCTTAACATCTGAGGTTGTAGGGAAATGATTTACTGTCGTATGTTTGCCTTAAGCTCTTGAATAGTTCGGGGCTTATTTGCATACATTTTGTCTTTAAGATATCCCCAAAACCAAAAGTCTGGTGCTGTCAAATCAGGAGAACGTGTGAATAAACTCATTGTCATTTCTTGCAGTTCTCTAAAACCTGACAGCATAATTTAGTCGTTTTTGAAAGTTTGGTGGTTGTAAAAATTGCACTAAAGTCTCTTTAAATGCGCTGCAGAGAACTCCGTGAGATGACAAGTTCTTGAGAACGCCTTCGAGTGGATATGGTTGGGTTCTCTTGAACAACCTTGTCCACTTCTAGACTTATCACTTACAGAGCCATGCTCTTGAAAACGCATTACTAGTTTCAATATTGCAGGCCTTGAATATATATAAATAAATATATATATAGATCTTGTATATATATATATAGATCTTGTATATATATATATATATATATATATATATATATATATATATATATATATATATATATATATATATATATATATATATATATATATGTATATATGTATATATATATATATACATATATATATATATATATGTATATATGTATATATGTATATATATATATATGTATATATGTATATATGTATATATATATATATATATATATATATATAATTTTTTTAGATTTTTTTAGAAAATCAACTGAAATTTATTTCTAAATTAAAATTGTGTTTCATCAATAAAAGACTTTTTTTTAGAAAATCAACTGAAATTTATTTTTAAATTAAAATTGTGTTTCATCAATAAAAGACTCATCAGAAATGAATGATCAAATTAATAAAACTTCAATTTATACCAAAAAATTAATTACTGTAAATTGCAAATGTCTCAACTATTGTAAATTTTCACACATTTCTGCAATTTGCTGAAACGATTATGAAAATAATTCTTTTGAAATAATTACATATGCTTTTTAAAAAAATATTTTTAAAAGGGGGATTTAACTATTATTTGAGCTCACTTATTTTTATAGTTTTATAGAAAAAACTTATATTCGTGTCTGGATTTAAAAATCAATTCCGATTTTTTGTTTAATAAACTTTCTTGGTTTGCATGGGTAATTATTTCTATATTTATAGATTTTTCTTGTAGACATAGTATACATTTTTTAGAAATATTGTTATATGCAGGCGCTGTTCTAAAAATGGACCAATTCAGTATAAAATCATCAATATTTTTATCTTTTAATTACCATATATATTTTCACAGCATGGTGTCTTTTGAATACTTTTTACTTTTAAAAGATTGGCAAAACGTTTTTTTCATTCACCCTCTGTTATGCCAATATATTGTTTATCAGGTACATTCTTAGAGGATGCAACACATTTATATACCACATTTTTTGATAAACAACTTCCACTCATTGGACGATTGTTTTTTTGTTTACAATTAAAATTTTCTGTAGTTTTTTCATTTAGGATTTTTTTTTTGTTTAACAAAGCATTATTGTGACCTTTTATAGTTCTTTCCATATTTTTTGTGCAACTGTAGTTAACTTTTAGTTGTATTTGGATAAAAAATTTTATGTAATTTATTAGAGGGTGGGAGTTGCTTACCGATCAATTTTAAAAACACTTTTCCAATGTTAGTGGAAACATTTTTGCTAAATGGAGGGTTGAACCAAATTACATTTTTAGTTCTGTTTCGCTTTTTTATATTCCTTTTTTTCAGGGTGAAATTTGAGTTCAAAATTTTCAAAACCACTTTTTTTAAGGGCATCTTCAAATATTCGTTTGGAGGAATTAAATACTTTTTCATTAGAGGAGTTTTGGTCTGGCCTGTTATTAATTGAAATCGGGATTTGTTTTAGAATTTGGGGTGGATGATTTGAGTTAAAATTAATATACAATAATAATTGAGTTAATAATAATATACATCGTTTGGTTTTTTGAAAGGCTTATATGACTTTTCAGAGAGGTTAAATATGACATCAAGAAAGTTCACAATTTTTGAATTTATGTTTATTTCGATTTAAAAGCTAATATTAAAAAAAATTTTTACAATATCTTTTCTAATTTTATCGAGCTGTAAACCGTATTTTTTTTGCATTACTATTAAACTATCGTCGAGATAAAGGCCTAAACCATTTATATTGATTATTTTACTTAATAAATCTAAAATGCATAGTCCAACAAATTCACAAATTAAAATAAAGTTATTTTTTTCTACAATGTTTTATTATACGGATCGTTTCTTCAGGAATAGATGTGTGGCTTTTTGCAAATTCAACTGTTTTAATCTAAAATATCTGCAGTTATTGAGGGTAAAAAATCGTAAATGTCAAATTGTATAAATGTTCAGTCATTTTTATTTTCGATTATGAGAATCAATTTATAACATCAGTGGTATTTTTCTAATGTTGCAAGTTTAACTTATTTCTAAGGATATTAAAAATTTTGTCCAATTTAATTTTGCTTACATGTCCAATCTCACTTTTTGAGGGAACCAATAACCTTCAAGGAAGTTTGTTTTGAAAATTTGGTTTATAGTCTTTTAGTGTTACGAAGGCTTGGGCAGAGGCAATTGATTCGAAACCATGGCCTACTTTATACACTGCCGGATATGTTGCATAAATAGGCCGAAAATTAGAAGGCCAGTTTTTCAGTATTTTAAGTTTTTGTGTTTTAAAATGTAAAATAGTTTTAAAAGTAATGCTTAACGTTTCCAAAGGTTTAAGTTTATTAAGTATTCCTTATTAAATATTTTTTAGGCTAATTCATTTGTGTTAAATATTAAATTAGTAATACAATTATCAAATATTAAGTAAAACTATATTTTACAATTCATTTCAAATATATAATTTTTAACATTTAAAATATAACAGATGCATTTATAAAATAGCATTTGGAATTGAGATATTAACGATATTGAAATTATAAACAAAATTGTAGTTAAAACAATTTATTTTTTCTTGAAACCAAATACAAACACAGATGATGTATTTAATAATAACCAAGATAATGGATTTAAAACAAAGATTTAAAACAAAGATTTAAAACAAAGATTTAAAACAGATGATGTATTTAATAATAAACAAGATAATTATGGATTTAAACCTAAAAATGCCCTACCTTTAATTTTGAAAATTATCTATTGCATTTAATTAAAACAATAAAGTTTTGTCCTATAGAAAACGAATTTCAAACAGAATTAAAAATAGATGTTAAAAAAATTAAATCAAACTCTTATATATTGGTTTTTGCTGATAAAACAAATAACATTTACTAACTCACAACAGAAAACTATGAAAAAATTTTATGCGACAATATCACTAGTTCTTATGAGAAAGCCCCTATAACCTTGGAAAACGCAATTAATTTAAAAGCGCAAAGTACTGCTAAAAAAATTAACCTTGATAACAGTTTCGAACATTGCCTACTTTAAACACGGCCGGATATGTTGCCATAAATAGGCCAAAAATTTAAAGGCCAGTTTTTCAGTGTTTTTTTCGCCAACGACGTTGTGTTGATCAAGTTTCCAAATTAGTTGTGAGAACTATGGTAAATAAATGCGCAGTGGTTAATTGTCGAACTGGCTATAAACTTAAAAAACGTGAATCTAGTTTTCTTTTTGCAAGTAAAGCTGTTTTTAGTTTTCCCAAAGAAACTAGCTTAGAAGAAAAATGGATTAAATTTGTAAACAGAAAAGATGGAATTGAAGCAAACATTCAGTTATTTGCATGGATCATTTTGAAGAAAAGTATTTAAAATATGGAAAACGAGTTACTTTAAAACACGAGTTAAAACCTGTTCCATCTATTTATTCTGAAGAAACTTGTATTCCATCTTCTGTAATGCCTAAAGTTTCTACCTTTCGTAAACCACCAACTAAACGAGATTCTACTATCCCAGATGAAATTCATTTATTTCAAGAAATGGATAAAATAAAAAACATTGATATGCTTCATGAATCTAACTCTCCAAATGGATTTAGTTTTCAAATATATGAAAGTTTTGTTTTATATTATCGTTTGTTTTTTGTAGACTCCACTCCTTTTATTGAATCAATATGTGTTGATAACAATTTGCATGTAAAACTGCATTATAAAAGTTGTCCACTTCCACTTCCTCATTGATTTAGAACTATCAACAATTGTAAACTCACAAGTTTATCTATTTTAGATAATTTGGTGTCTTATATACACAATCTTGTTGAAGGATACTCCTATTATTTAGTTAATGAACTTTCAAAACTAATCTTTTTTAAATCTAAAGGTCGATCTCAATATTCTTTAAAAGTGTTACGTTTTGCACTAATGCAAAGATATTTATCATTTGAGGCTTATTCGCATCTTCTGGAACAACTT
>NC_088921.1:63040000-63067500 GCF_038396675.1 Hydra vulgaris | reverse complement strand
AAAGCAGGGGGCCACGTGCTCCCCCCGCGTCCCTACTTCTCTGTGGGGGCGTCGGTCCTGTTAAATAAAACAAGAAGAGAAGTAATGAATATTTAAATCTGAAACATCAAAAATTTTGGCTTGATCCAAAAGAGAGAAGAGAGAGAGAGAGAGAGAGAGAGAGAGAGAGAGAGAGAAAGAGCAAGAAGCATAAAAATAGAATTTATATATCATAGTATGATAGATGATTCTTGTTCATAGATAGATACATAAATATAGATATATATACAAAAAATAACATTTCATTAACAAATTAAAACATAAAAAAAAATTTGTTTAAACTTATATTTTAAAGAAATATATTCTTCATTTTTGTATTAAAACAATAGCTTTCATTTCGGAAATTCTTAAAAAGATTTTTGTTTAAAAGAGGACATTTTTTTAATGACTCTATTTTTTTATTATTACGGCGGTGCAATGTATATGTTAGTAGCGCCTTGTAAATTTAGTGCTTGGCTTATTAGCTTTTAATACAAATGAGTTTATAATAGTAAATAAACATAAAATTCTTTTTTTTAAATTACTAAATACACCAACCACACAAGTTAGCTGTTTCAAACTACAATCGCTTTTTTATATATTTTTTTCTTTTAAATAATTAAAGCTTTATTTAAATAATTAAGGCTTTTTGCGAAAAATTAAGACTTTATTGGTATAACTAAGAATATATTTTTATGTTTAAACGGAACTGAGAAAACTCTTTTCATCAAACGTTCCTGTAAACTTTATATACCGGTTACCGGAGAATAAGGTCAAATAAGTTCTGAAAAAATCAAGATTTTTTTGGCCTTATTTACGGTATACAAAAAAACTTTGACTTTACCGTAGGTATCAAATGCAGTTGCCACTAACAAGTTGCCACTTTCAAGTCAATCAACAGCTGCTTTACATTTTGAAAGAAATCGATTAAACCCATTTCAATTTAAAACCTGGTTGTGAAAATTTGTTTAAGATAAAAAACTGCCTGATGTTATATTGCAAACCCGACAACAGGGAACTTATCAGCAGACGGCACAGTAACATGCTGCTTTTTGTGTGCATTTTTCGTATTTAATACTTTAATTGGATGAACTTAGGAAAAAGCATAAACATAATAAAAATCCTTCTTAACATGCAACTGACTGATGTCACAGCGAGTAGTGGTTCCGCCGCACCTTTTGTATTTAATCAAAAATTAGTTTTTGTTCTGGAAAACTTTGGTTGCGGTGCATATGCCATAAGATTTGACTTAAAGTTCAGTTCCAAGACCGTGCACACTGCATCATATTAGGCTTTTTATCTAGTTTGACCGGGAATAAGCAACTTTTATTAACACAAATTTCAGCCACTGTATCAGCAGCTCTGCTGCAACGATTTACAGCATTGAAAATAATTGATTAAAATGATTAGCTTAAAATGATTTTTCCATCCCAACGTTATGCATTTTACAATGTACTGGAGTTTTAAACTTTTTCTATGGTGTCCTTTTTATAAATAGAGTTCAAGCTATGTTAGATACCTTAATGAAAGCTGCAGTTACAAACTTTAAACATCTGCATTTTTTAATTATTTACTCAACCTCCTATAAAACATTTTCCGTTTGTCTTAGCTGTCTATGTATGCACTGCGCAACAAAATGATATGACATCCCAAAAGTGTTTATAAAACTCTGCAATACATTTATATTTAAAAACTAACTTTTATTGTATATGAAAGCAAAGGGTTTACATTACTAAACAACATTTTAACAAATTTATTATAAACGTAACTCGCATTTTATAAAAAAGTAACCGTTTTTTTAGTGTGACAAAATTATACAACAATTTTACAAAAAAAGATTTTATTTACAAACTTGCTGTTGTAGGCAATTAAGAAGATTTATTTGATTTAAACACCACATAAACTACTGTGAACAGTCAAAAACTTATTTTAGATTGTTTTTATTAAGTATAAAATAGCAAGTTAATTAATAATGGGGCGTGCTGCACCGTTTAGTCGAGATAAGAAAAAAGTGCTCTCTAACTTGTCAAAAATGGGTCACTCCGTTAGTTACATGGCTAGAACTATTGGACGCAGCCGAACTATGATTAAAAACTAATAAAGATAAATAGTATTCATATGTATGGAATAAAAAAAGTCCCGGGCGTTCATCAACATTAAGTGAGAGAGATATATAAAAGTTGTTGAGACAAGCTTCAAATTCATCATTAAACGCACGTCAAATTGATGCAGAAGCAGTTGTGATTGCTATTTTACGTACAGTTGAGCGAGTTATTCATAATGCTTTTGAGCTTTTGCACAAAAAACTTCAGCGAAAACCACCTCTGACAACAAAACACATAAACGATCGAATAACTTTTGCAAAGGGCCACGCAACATGGAAAGAAGAGTGGCAACAAAAAGTGTTTTTGTCTTGATGAGCCGGGAAGATGGAATTTATATTTTCACTATTTGCGTAAAGAACCAGTAACACAGCAACGACGTCAAATGGGTGGTGGTGGTGTAGTGATTTGGTGAGCAATTAATTATCATGATAAACCAGAAATTCATTTTACTAACAGAAAAATGAAGGCTTAGGATTATCTCTTGTTTGTTCAAGAATTTTTATGACTTAAAGCATCTGTCATTGGTGGTTAAAATTTTGTTTTACAGCAAGATAATGCAAGCGTTCATACAGCTAAGATACTAAAGAATTATTTTAAAAACAATAAAATTAAAACATTGAAATTCCAGCTAGATCTGCAGACCTGAATATTTTTGAGAATGTTTGGGCACAACTGTCACTTATAGTGTTTGAAGGTAGTAAACAATATAGTTTACTAACTGACTTGAAATCATCCATTGCAACAACATGGGATGCAATTGACATTTTGTACATAAAAAAGTTGTATAATTCTTTATCTTCTCGAATGATTGCTGTGATTCAAAAAAATGGTAAAAGTACCCACTATTTATTTTTTAAAATTGAGTCGTCTTTTCTTATAAAAGACAATTTATATAAATTTTTTCCAAAAGTGTCTTATAATTTTGTCGCACTAAAAAAAATTTTTTTTTCTAATAAAATGCATGTTACACTTAAATTGAAATTTTTTAAATGATGCTTAGTCTTGTAAACCCTTTGCTTTCGTTTACTATAAAAATTAGTTTTTAAATATAAATGTATAGTAGAGTTTTATAAATATTGGGGTGTCTTTATGTTGCTTAGTGTAGGATTGTTATTGCTACATGATGGTACTTCTTCTTTTCTACTTGTTCTAATTCAAGTTCCTTATTTGTCAGCTTTATTTCATCTTCAACTACCATATACTCAGAAAATAACTTGACAAAGTTATTCATATTATCAATGACTGTGATAAAAAATTCAAGGTCATGAAAGTTGTCACATATTACTTTTACCATTACTGTCACATATTACTTTTACCATTATATTGTAAGTAGACAAGCTGGTAAACTGAAAAAATCTTAAAGGATTAGTTATAGCTAATGAAATGTCATGCCTATGAAACATTTATTATTAGTAGACTAAATATCAGCAGTTGTTTAGTTAGCATCCTTCTTTAAGCTCATCATGCAATTGAGACATCACTTGATAATGTTTTGTATTGATTCTGTCAGATAACATTTTTGGTGACATTATTTTAGCTTCCAAGGCTCGCCCTCCTACTAGAGTCATAAATAAACATTTTCAAATGGTGCGTAATGTTACTATGAAATTATTATTGTTGTCTACAATCTAACTCCCAGTTTTACTATAATTTAGGTGAGGTTGATTGAATATAGTAAACTGCTCAGTATGCATTAAACTTTTACATTTATCGTTATTAAAAGTGTGTTTGTTTTGTTTGTGATTGTTGTCAGACTTCAAGCTTTTGTATATCTTATAGCTGCTAATCAGTGATCCGTGTTCAATCTGGATATAAAAAGTATATATTCTTTTTATCTTTACATTTATTACAAATAAAGTATAAATTACTTTCTAATACATTTATATTGTTTATGTAAACACCGACAATAGTACTGTGCTACTTTGAAATTACTGTGATTTATTAGGCCTTTATAGTACATATATAAAGCAATATTGTTATTTTAAAATTATTTTTTATTATTATTTGTGTCTTTATAGTACTTTGTGTGCGTGTGTGTGTGTGTGTGTGTGTGTGTGTGTGTGTGTGTGTGTGTGTGTGTATGTGTGTTGTTATTAAGGTGTACCAAGAAGTCCTTAAAATATTATCGCATAGCAGCACGGAAAAGCATTTAACTAGAAAGTTTATGCCTCTTTTCTTACCAATATTGTTCATCTGGTCAGAACGGCCAACGAACCTCGGACAACTTGGTTCTAAGCCTAAACTCTTACCACTGCGACGCGGCTGCAGAATTTAGATTATAAAAATTATGGAAAAGTTAGTTAATTACAAAGTTAAGAAAAAAATAATTAGAGATAAAATGGAGAAGCATTTGTGTTAACAAATTGTGTAAAAAAAACTGTTGAAGAATTACTTTGAAAGTATAAAGCCATGTACTACTAATCTATTAGAAAACCTTGGCTACATTTAGTCGAGCATAGATATTGGTACTTTAATTGATTAAACTTTGCAATTTTTCAGAATTTTTCAGACTTGTTTTATTTTGGTTTAAGATATAGTTAGTTATTCCATAACTAGAAGTGCCAATAGTTAATATAACTTTTCTGATAGGATAGGATTTTTCAGGTTTGCAAGCTCAAATTAGACCTTGCATGCAAGACGGGATGGGATCACTTGGATATAAACTATCATTCTCTGTTTTTAAAAGTCGGCGAAAATTTCTAATAATAAACTATTTTTTGCATTAAGAGAATTCGTATTACTTGATGTTTTCTTAATAATATAACATACACTTTTATACACGTGTCAACACAAAAGTTATATATATATATATAATATATATATATATATATATATATATATATATATATATATATATATATACTATATATATATATATATATATATATATATATATACTATATATATATATAGATATATATATATATACTATATATATATATAGATATATATATATATATATATATATATATATATATATATATATATATATATATATATATATATATATATATATATATATATATATATATATATATATATATATATATATATATATATATATATATATATATATATATATATATATATATATATATATGCGGTTATATATATATGCAGTTATAATATATATATGCGATGGGCTCAAAAAACCTGAACAATTTCAAATATGAACTTTTTTTGCTTTGGCATTTTATCTTCAGCTAAAAAATATATTTTCATCAATGAGTGATTGACGCGATATAGCACATCGGAGTTTCTCTGACCCTTAGCGTCCAAATAAAATTTTATAATTTGCCAATAATTTTCCGATGGATATTGTTGTGTAGCAATCAATGCATAGGATGATACTTTCCGTTTATATGTTCCTTTTTCATTTTCTTTTTTATCTTTTAAATTAAAACACAAATAAATAAATAAAAAATACACATAAAAACGGTTAAAAAGTTGCCGCCTTTAGCGATGCCACTGCATTTGTAAATTCAAGTTAGCCACAAAAATAAAGCCCAAAAAACTAAAAAACGAGATTATAGAATCAGCTATGACATTAACATACTTTCTTCCTTATCGCAAATAGCGCATAGTCGAATTTCTCATAACGATCAAATTTAGAATTAAAGTAAGAAAGGATTCAAACTTCTAAATTTTATTAAACTTACATTTAACTCAAAACGTTTTTCTGACAGAAATTTTTATTTTATGACAGCAATTTATTTTTTGTAACATTTTGATAGATACGTAATATAGTCCTAAAATGAAACTCAAACTGATAATACATTTTTTATGTTAAATATATCAGTTTACAATAATAAATATGATGTTTATTTACAGAAATAAAATATTTGACAGTGAGAAAATCTAGTTTGTTATTAAAACTTACTTAAAGTTAAAATATTTATAAATAATGAGTTAATATATTTATAGACGATGAATTAATATATCATACAATTAACTTTCAAAAGTTGTAGTTTAAGGATTTTTTATATTTGTTTTGTTTATCATTACTGTTTTAATTTAATGCTTTATTTCCGTAAATAAACTTTATCTTTGTTGCCATTATTTGTTGATATATAAAATAGACTTGTTGTTTCAATTTTATTTTGCAATTCCAATTCCAGACTCATTTACAGTTATATATAAAAATTTACAGTTATATATAAAATTAAAGGAACCATTTAGAATGTTTTAAGCAGTAGCGTAGGAGCTGTTTTAATTAGAGTAATTGTGCAAATGCAAACTTAAGTATGTTCATACTTATGTCAAACGAGAATGTTTAACAAAAATTCACGGTGATCAAAGCCTAAGAACAAAAATATCAAAAAAGTTCGACCTCCCTACCTCAAACAAAAGAAATTAATAAAATATAAATTTTAGCATATTATACCTTATTTATTAAAATATAAATTTTAGCATATTATACCTTACACTTATTGAAAGGTTTTGAGTTTCATTTGAAAATCCTGCCTACGCTACTGGTATTACGACATGCTGAGTCCAAGAATGTATTCACGTCTATAAAGCAAAAAGCCATGGAAAAAACAAAGATTTTTTGAAATTATTTTAAACTCTTTTTTTAATTACATTTACTTAGATGCATGAAAGATTGGAAGTTCAAAAACCATGTCTATCTCTGGATGGTTTAACAATTTTCATCCGGAGGGGTATTTTTCTTGTTAGTATTTAAAATATTGAGAGAAAAACAACATTATTATATAAAGTAGTTGTTTAGCAATAACTTTATTAGCGTTTTAATGTAACTTTTACAAATGTTATATTTTAATGTTTCTTATGTCCTTATAAAAAGAAACAAAAAAAAAAAAAAAAGACTGTGTATTTTTGTGGTAAGCATAGTTTTATATAATCTGGATTCTAAATAAAGCCATATTTTAAAACCATCCCTCATAATTTCATATGTACTCTTTTATATATCCATACAAATAAAGATATTTTCTTTCCTTCTATGTTTTGATATATTTTACTTTTTTATTAAAATAGCAGAAGAACAAATTTGATGAATTCCATTATACTTATATCTTTATCTTAAAGCTAACTTAACGGACACATTTTTATAACTTTATATGGAGCAATTTAAATTTATTTGAAAAATGAAAAAAACATTTTCTGAGTAAATCAATATTAAATGTTAAAATAACATCAAAATAACTTTGATTTACCGTCATCTGGGGTCTTGAATTTAAAGTCCATAAAAAATTCAATAAAAGGTTGTAAAATAATTATAAAGAAAATGTAGGTTATGTCTAGACTTTAAAGTTGAAAAAATAGATTCATATGTTTAGCGGTTTTCCTCAAAGGTTTATTGTTGCGGGAAAACAATAGTAAAGAAAGATTTCTGAAATATTAAATTTAACTTTTTTTTTTCGTAATTTAAATTAAATATAGCACATAACTTTATTTAAAATCATTAAATCTTTTAAAATGATTTCTTAATTTTAATTACAAGTATTGATTGTCAACATTAATTTCTTGATTTTTTTATTAAGAATATTTTCGTAGCTGTAAATCTTTTATATAAAAAACTTTTCTTCAATAAACCGTCCTTCCAATAATAAATAAATGGATTTACTAATGCCGACCTTTCCAAAAAAAGCGGCGACATGAAGAAGCCATTGTGGTGTTTTAAATGACGTAAAGGATGAGAAACAACCAATTGTAGCGTAAGGTGTCCAACAGACTACAAATGATAACACCATTATTAAAAATGAAAAAAATGCCTTTCTTTCTTTCTCTTTATACCGTTTTGTTTCATCGTTATCTTTACCGTAAGTCACACAAAAATATTTGTACTTTGTAGTAATAACGCAAGCTGTCAATAAACAAGATGCTATAATTGATATAAGAGGAATAGCAAATCCAAAGGCCATCAATAAAATTAAATAAAGCTTTTCCGCATCTGTTTTGGGAATAAAATTAATAGAACATCGAGCACGCGTGTTTTCTACTGTGTACGAGGAAAATCCCAAAAAAGGCATGACCGCCCAAATGAAACCATAAACCCATGAAGCAGCTCCAATTCTTATAAATAGTTTTTTGTAATTAATTTGATTACTATCAAAACATAGGCTTAGCAACACCATTCTTGAAAGAGCCATTGCAGAGAGCATTGCAATTGTTGTAAACGAAGAAAAAGCAATAAAGAAGGCGGATAATTTGCACAATGTTGTAGCTTTTTGCATATTTGCATCAAAAAAAAGAGCCGGTATATAACCGGCAATACTTTGTAATAAATCAATAACACATAAATTAATACACAAGATAACATAGTTGTTTTTTTTTTGATTTTTGTATAAAAAATATAAAGAAATACTATTAGTGAGAACAGCAATCGAAGTAATTATAAGCAAAGTAATTTTAACTGCATCCATAGTTTTCTAAACTGCATCCATCGTTTTTTAAACTGCATCCACGTTTTCAAAATTGCAATTTCCTTTAAACTGTGTTCGTTACTAATTAAACCGCATTTTATTTCAAAGTGTAAATATTATCTTCGAAATATATTTTTCTTAAATATTTTTAAGGCTTTAAATAAAAAAAAACTAATTTCAATATTTCTTGCATCCGTTGTTCTTTAAAAAAGTTTAATAATTAAAGATGGGTTTTTAAAATTCTATGATTGCAGACAGTGTTTTGCAATGAATTTATACACAAAGAACGATACATAGCTATAAATAATTTTTAATATTATTGTCTTTATTTAATGCTATGAATAGTTTTTTTTATTTTTCTATTTTTGCTTACATTTAAAATAATAGTACTTATTTCTGTAAATCTAATAAATTTCGAATTGCAATTATATTGAGCGAGTAAAAAAGTTTGATTCCCGCCTATTTTACCATTAACTAATTAGAAAACTTAACATTTTTTTAGGAAAGGTTTTATGAGCTTTAAAAACAAATAAATTTATGCAAAACAATAATTTATTATTCTATTTGTTAAATAAAACATGCCTTACTTTAATGTAAACAAATAACATAACATTTGCCGTAAAAACCATGACAAATTTTCTGGATTTTCATATTAAACAACTTTGATATAAATATCGTCTACAATGAAAAGTTTTTTTGGTGTTTGCAATTCCAAAAAGCAAGTTTGTCGAAATATTTTTTCAATAGCGTAGTGTAGAAAGTAAAGGTTAATGCGTACACACGTATTTTATTATTTTTTTTCTTGTTGTTAATACGGCCCAAGAAAATCTAACAGGTTTGCAACAGAGCACCACGGTAAAAGTATTTAACGAGGAGGTCTATCTCGTCATCCTGACCACTCGTATGTCCAAATAAGAAACCGAATCTTCAACCTCTTGATTCTGATTCTAAAGCTGTAACCACTGCGTAACGATTGTACCACTATACCTATAATATGTATTTAATAACTTTTTTGAAAACTTTGTGTGTCAGTTTCTTAAAAAAGCTTCTTCGTATTATCAAAATATTTTATCAAAATTTAGAAATTAATTGCTATCCAATAAACACATATACATCTATAAAACGTCGAAACATCGTTCAGACAAAATGTTCAGTTTCGGTCAAATATCCGTTCAGAATAAAATCCAGATTAACTTTTAGAACAAACGTCCTTTAAAAGTGGAGATTCAAACGTATTTTTGACGACTATTAAAAATAAAATAAATACCTATATATACACACACGCACATAAAAATATGTATATATAAATATATATATATATATATATATATATATATATATATATATATATATATATATATATATATATATATATATATGTATATATATATATATATATATATATATATATATATATATATATATATATATATAATTATGTTAGTGTATTCTACAAATAGAGTGCTCAATGTTCTTAAAGAACAGAACAGTAATAAATTAATAAAAAACACTTATCTATTTTTTTTCTTCTACAAATTGTTTCACCATCATATATATATATATATATATATATATATATATATATATATATATATATATATAATATATATATATATATATATATATATATATATATATATATATATATATATATATATATATGTAAATTATGTTAGTGTATTTTCGACTTGGAGTTTCACCATTGCTGGATCATCAGGAAGAGTTCATCAGCATTGCTGGATCATCAGCAAGAGTTGCTGGATCATCAGGAAGAATATATATATATATATATATATATATATATATATATATATATATATATATATATATATATATATATATATATATATATATATATATATATATATATATATATTTATGTAAATTATGTTAGTGTATTTTACAAATAGAGTGCTCAATGTTCTTAAAGAACAGAGCAATAATAAATAAGTAAAAAACTCTTATCTAACTTTTTTCTTCTACTTGAAGTTTCACCATTGCTGGAACATCAGGAAGAGTTTTCAACAGCTAAAGTTTCGATTGGCAACTGTTTATCCAATGCTGGCCAAGCAGTTTTAAATTCAGCAAAGAATTTATTCTCTGGACCAAAAATGTTTCCAAATAATTTCTTCCAAACTGCTCCGACAAAGATTTCAAAAATGTGATGTCGACAGGCAAAAAAGAGAAGTTTTCGACCTAAGTTTTCTTCAATCAATTTAGCAGCACCATTGTGGATGCCACTATTACTGGCAGTGGTACCAAATACCTATGCCACACATTGTCGCTTAGATCTCAAGCTTCTAGGAGATCCAATGTTGCATTTGCTTGAGTCTATCCTTTCGAATCAACGAGAAAGGGAACACCAAGCAATTTTCCCTCACTGTATTCTGGAGCACCCGACACAAGCACAGCTAACTGTTCATGTTGTACAACTGGTATGTCTTTTAGCAATTTTCCTTCCCAGTGAAGGGCACCAAACTGGGGTGGGTTGAGCCTCACATTATCTACAAAACTCTCAGCAATCCTCTGTCGATTTAACCTTCTACTTTGACGAGATGTTGATCTGGAGATATCAAAATCGTCTAAGTTTCCACCAGCAGCTTTAATTACAGCAGACACAATCATAGTTGTTTTATTTTTCAGACAATTTCAGCCTGTCTGCTGCAGAAATGATTTCCTCGCATTGCATAATTCTTTTGGGGAGGTAAAGAGTAACAAATTCTGATCGTCTATTAATTGGAGGTTCATAATTCAAGTCCCACCCTAAACCGATATCTACTTCAGCAACAGCAATATTTTCATTAATATTCTGTTCTTCGTCATTAACTTCCATATCCTCATCATCCTGATCATCCTGTCTACCTTCTTTTTCTACTCTTTCTTTTTCTTCATCCCTAAGTATGATTTTCCGATTATATCTGACTTTTTTTTTTTCTTTCATTTTTGCTTTAATCTCAAAGATTTTGTCATGCCCGTCCATGGTCGCCTTTCTGTCTTTTTTTTTTTATCTAAATAAAATGCAACATCATCATCTTTATTTTGGGCAGTCAGTAGTCTGGATTTCATGATTTCCTGTATGGCATCAGGTGATCCAATATCAAAAAGTCTATCCAACTTGGCCAAGAAGTTAACACGTTTTCCGCCAATCACTTTCGCGATTCTTGTTCTTCAACAAGCGGTTCAACTCATTCCAGAGGCACATAAGATCTAACACCGAATTTTGTCTTGTCTTTGTCTTGATGCGGGCCATGTTCCAGAAAGTTACAACAGCGTCAATTACTATATAGCCAATTTCTTGATTTGTTACATGATTTCGGACATTTTAAAACCTGTCTGCAATTGGGTAGTTTGGAACCAGTTATTGATGGTGATGGGTGTCCAATTAACCAAAACTTAGTAGAGGCACGAGTAACAGGCCTTGTTGTTGATGATGATGACGACGGTGAAGGCTGGTCGGTTGTGTCTGACAAACAACTGGAACTGGTTGGCAAAGACTTGAGTTCAGTTTCTACAACTTTATCACTTCTTGTCAACATTTCGGTTTTAATTTATTTAACTAAAACAGGAAACAGCAAAATAATTATAACAGTCAATATTACATATTAAATTGTGTCAATGTCATAATATTAATTTGCTTGTTTATGAATATTGTAATCAATGCAAAAATGTGCTACTGTTTTAACCCATTCGTGCCATCTCAATAAATCATAAAATGTAACAAAAAACTTAAGCACTAATGGTTTAACAGAAAATTGGGGCTTATCTTTAGGGGCTTTGAGGGGGCTTAGTAAAACTTTTTACACTGTACACAAACACTAGAATGGGAAAAAATTCAATTTGGGTGGTTTTGAAAATTTTTTGCATAGTGGACAACCCTAATATATATATATATATATATATATATATATATATATATATATATATATATATATATATATATATATATATATATATATAATATATATATATATATATATATATATATATATACAGTATTGTGAAAAAGTTAAGAACCACAAAAAAAACAAATCATAATTTATTTTTATTTTTAAACTTTTTTTTTAACCGAATATATTTTTCTGGTAAAAAGTATAATAATAATAAATTTTAGAAAATAGACAAACAAAATAAAAAATGATAATAGTCATAAAAACTTTTAAACAAATATAAAAATGTATTTAAAGTTTTATAGGTAATTTTTATTTTAAAAAAATTGTGAAAAAGTTAAGAACCACAGAATAAAAAACGATAATTTTTACCACCTAATACCGCGTAATTCTACCATGAATTTTTAAGCACTCATTTATATGATTTGGCATTGAGTCTATTAAGTTCTCTAAAATATGTTTGGGAACATTTCCAAGTATTGCTGGTAAAATATTGCGCAACTCCTCAAGGCTCCTTGGTGCTTTCTTGGCAATCTCTTTATCAAACCAACTCCAAAGATTTTCAATGCAATTTAGATCTGGGCTATTTGGTAGCCAAGTTAGACGGTCAATATTTTTACTTTCAAACCATTCAGAGACAATTTTAGCCCTGTGACATGGTGCATTGTCTTGAAAAATGAACGGAACGCTTTGCTCAAGTGCATCAATTGACAGTAACAAGTTGTTATTTAAAATATCGACATAATAAGTAGAGTTGAGTCGACCATCAAATAATTTAAACATACCGAGGCCATAATATGTCATGCAGCAACATATCTCAACCGACCCGCTACCTTGTTTTGTTCTTTGAACGATACAATCGTGATTATATTTTTCTGAAGGCTGCCTGCGAATCATAACTCGGTTTTTTCGGTTATCAACCTCGATATTCATCTCATCACTGAACATTACTGTCCTCCATTTTTGTTTAGACCATTCTTTGACGCTTTGGCAAAATTATTTTCGCTTTTTTATATGTCGTTTGGTAAGTCGCGGTTTTAGAACAGCTTTTTTCCATAACATATTGTTAGCTAATAGTTTCCTACGCACAAGTGATGCCGAGGCTTGACGTCCATTTGAAAGCTTCCATTCCCTTCTTAATTCATGTGACGGCATGGTTCGATTTTTCTTTGCCAACCTGATTAAAAGGCGATCATCATTGGGTGTCGCCAAACGCGGTCTTCCAGAACGATGGCGATCAACGTAAGATTTCGTCTCTTTGAATCTTTTGATGATTGTTAGCACCAAACTATGTGATCGCTTTACTATTCTTCCAATTTCGCGAGCGGATTTACCTTCCTGGTGAAAATGCACCACTTTTACACGATCTTCATAGGTAATAGCTTTTCTGCTCATTTTTTCAAAAGGAAAGAATTTTTTTTTGTTTGAAATTAAATACTTTTTTAAAAAGTATTTAAAAAAATTAATTTTTTTCAAATGTTTTTATTGGTTCTTTGGTAATAACTCAGGTCATTAAAAGAATATTTTAAAAAAAAGGGAAAAATAAATTTAAAAAGACTTTTCCGCCGCATTTAGCACAAAAAATTCTTTGTGGTTCTTAACTTTTTCACAAAAAAAATATAAAAAAAAATTAACACATAATATTTAATCCTTATTTTTTATAGGTTCTATTAACTAACTTTCAAAAAAAAAATTTTTTTCTTTTTTCTCATGCTATATTTAATATGTTTGAAAAAAAAAGACTATTTTATTATCTATAGAATAAAAATTAATTAAATTTATTTGAAAAAATTTTTTTTTTTTATTTAGTGATTCTTAACTTTTTCACAATACTGTATATATATATATATATATATATATATATATATATATATATATATATATATATATATATATATATATATATATATATATATATATATATATATATATATATATGTTAGGGTTATGACTTTTTGACTTTTTAAAGAAAAAAATTTCTTATGTCATAAATTGATGAACTTTTGTTAGAAAACATTGAAAATATGTTTAATTACTCTAGATTGTAAAAAAAGGTCACCCCACAATTAAAATTTCTAATTGTCATTTATTTAATCTTGTTACTGCTACTACTAATACGTGTGGCTTTGCTGAAAATCATTTAAAACTTTTATAGATTAAAAGTGTTTAGAACTTTAAAACATTTTGGAAAATTCCAGAATATTTAAGACAATTAGAACATTCTGGAACAATTTAGAACGTTCTGGAACAATTCAGAATATTATAGAACAATTTAGACTGTGTATATAGAACTGCTTATCTAATTTTATAGTTATTACAGAAGCAACACATGGTGAGGTACAAGTCTAGTGGTAGTAGCATTCTTAAAAACAAGGATGTCTGGACCAATAATCTGGTAAAACTTGAAAACTCACATAAAAGAAGAATAATGGTCCGTTTGGAAGAATATTCACTGGAAGAAAAATGCAGAATGCCTCTCCAAAAGCAAATTATCGGACGCTACCATTTCCTTGGATCAAAAATTAAGGAAAGAAAGGAGCGAATAGCGGAAATTTCCAAAGAAGTCACCAAGTTATGGAAGAATAGACTGAATTTTCCTCACGAATCTGATCAAGTTATATGAGCAAAGTTTGATAAAATACTGCAATGTTATAACATGGTTATCTTCGGAGGACAAGCGATTGTACCATCTCCAAGTGGAAAGCGAAAGAACAGTGGGATACTCTACAGACCAAGCGGCCAGTAAAGAAACGATCTGTCCCTCTGAAAGACAAAAACTTTCTAATAAGTCATCCAACTTATCATCTTACAATCCTGGTTTTAGTGATTGACTCGAGGCTGACGACAGCGAATATGAAAACGATAAAGAAGAAGAAGATGAGACTACTCCTACACCAAGCAGAAAACATCATAAAAGCAAAATTGCAGTCAACTTGGTAACCTTCACATGAGTATCAACAAACCAAGCTTCTAACATATGCAAGCAATTGGCTCCTAAAGGCATTGACATCCCGACTCCATGTCAATCAGCTATTTGCAAGTCAACAATCAATGAGACAATGAAGCTGAAAAAAGAAATGATTGAAAAGTTGCATATGGAAAGTTGGTCCTTACACTTTGATGGCAAGTACATCAACGGAATCAATTATCAAGTGGTCGTCCTTAACAACAAACCTCATTTTATCAATTGTCAACACCATGCATTAGGTAGAATCCTCAGTTTGGTAATGGATGAAGAACTTGGAAATAAAACACAATCGCCGAACGTCGAATATCCTTTTTTGTCTCAACTGTTGGAGTACGAACAACCGAAAACACAGTTTGAAAACGGAATAGAAGTAGTTCTCGAAACATCAGGCTGGAGAGATTGTATGAAATTTTTATTTCATCTCACTTGAGTGTTCCGATTTTTTGATGAAAAAGGACATTTTCCATTGATGAGGTTTCATAAATTACCCAACATCAGCAAATTGAGGTGGAATTCCAGAGCTATACTAGCGATCCTGGCCTTCATTTTAGTTTCTTCAACAAGGACAGTTCTGCAGAGAGTATGTCAACTTATATTGCATGGCATTTTATATCGAAAACGACTTTAATAACTTGGCTGAAGTACTGAATCTATACAAAAAGCCTTTAAACTCTTTGAAAAATCACTGGAAGCGAACTATTATTTGCAAATAATAGCCCTGACTCGCACAAACCACATCTCACTTGTGTATTTATAATAATTTTACTATTTTAGGATAATTGTTTTATCATTTTAGATATTCGTTTTATGATTGCATGATATGCATTTGAGTGTAAGGTTTAAACTAATTTTTCTCGTCCTCTACAATCTTACATAATATAATGTTATTTTGATATATATTTTTTAAAAGTTTATTATAACCGCTAAGTGGTATAGTTCAAACGGTTAGCGTTATGCCTTCCCATCATTTTTGTAGTACGGGGTTCAAGTCACACCTCCGACAAAGACTTTTTCTCTTTTTTCTCTTATATTATATAAAACGGCAAACTCCTAGGGATTTGACTATCTAACGCAAAATGACAATTTCTAAAGTTATACTTGTAAGTTAGAGTTATAGCGAGATAACAAAGGAGAGGTCTTAAATAAAACGACAAATTTCAATAGGCTAGATATCTAGACCCAGGATAATAACGTCAAGAGGGTTGTCGCTTGAATAAAACGACAAATTCCTACTGGTTAGACTTTCTTAACACAAAATTCGCAATGACTAAAGTTAAATCTTTCAGGCTAGAACACAATAGAATAACTATAAACAAAACGACAAATTCCAAATGGGTAGATTTCCTAACCCAAAATCATGGTGTTAAAAATAAGAATGATAATTTTTAGGCAAGGTCACGAAGAAGAAGTTTTAAATGAAACAACAAATTCCAGTTGGCTAGATTCCTTAACCCAAGATCATGATGTCAAGAGGGGCGATTCTTGAATAAAACGACAAATTTCTACTAGTTAGACTTTTTAACACAAAATCACTATGTCAAAAGTTGATTCTTTCGGGCTAGATCACAATTGAATAATTATAAATCAAACGACAAATTCCAATTGGCTAGTTTTCTTAACCCAGGATCATGGTGCTAAAAATAAAAATGATGATTTTAAGGCAAGGTTACCAAAGAGAAGTCTTAAATAAAACGACAAACTCCAGTGGGCTAGATTCCTCAACCCAAGATTAGACTTCTTAACGCAAAATTACAATGTCAGAAGTTAATTCTCGCAGGCCAGATTGCTATAGAATAATTATGAACAAAATGTGCGGCCGTGGCGCATTGGTTAGAGCGCTTGCTTTATAAGCAGGAGATCCAGGTTCGAAACGAGCTCTGGACAAATTTTCGCGTCACGGTAAGGAAGGAGGCGTGAACTTCCTGGTTAAATGCACTTCCGCGGTGCTCTGTGACAAGACCGTTAGGACTTCTTGGGGCACCTAAAATAAAAAATTAAAAAAAAAAAAAAAATGACAAATTACAATAGGCTAGATTTCTTAACCCAAGATTATGATGTGAAGAGGGACGATTCCTGAATAAAGCGACAAATTACCAACGAGAAGTCTAAAACAAAACGACTAATTCTAGTGGGCTAGACTCATTAACCCAAGATCATGATGTCAAGAGGGGCGATTCTTGAATGAAACGACAAATTTCTACTGGTTAGACTTTTTAACACAAAGAATAACTTAGAATTTTTAACACAAAGACTAATCACATTGTCAAAAGTTAATTCTTTCGGGCAAGATCGCAAAAGAATAACTATAAACAAAACGAGAAATTCCAATTAGATAGATTTCTTAACCCAGAATCATGTATTTTAAGTAAAAAGGATAATTTTTAGGCAAGGTTACCAGGGAGAAGTCTTAAAGAAAACGACAAATTCAAGTTGGCTAGATTCTTTCACCCAAGATCGTGATGTCAAGATGGGCGATTCTTGAATAAAACGACAAATTTCAACTGGTTAGACTTTTTTAACGCAATATATTCAATTATACGCGAACCTATATAATACAAAAGACTATACTTAGACAGTTGTAGACAGTTGTAAAATAGAAAGGAATATGTGTACCTACTTTTTCTACATAAGCTTTAGTTTTTTACTGGACATCTGTTTAAATTTTAGTAATCTGATACTAACACTTAATCTTACTAGTTAATTCTTCTTTATTTTTTTTAGGCTATTACGGCTCAAAGTGTTCCAACCAGTACACAAATCCTGTTCGTGTACGAAATTATACAGAAAAATCACTTGAAGCGAACTATTACACAGGTCAACAAAAAAAAAAAAAAATACTGGTGTCCAAAATATTTTAATGAATTTGGGGTATTTTTGGGGTGCTGATTCCGAACATGCTATCAGTTTTGCCAGATTGGCTCAAGTTTTTGATATTTTTGGTATCTTATTTATAGCACTTGTTGGTAAATGTGACGCATCATCTCATTAATTTCTTGGGATTAGTACTTGAACTGAGCAGTTCTCAATATAGTTTTTTGTTGATTAGTGTTCTAAAAGTTTGTTCATAGCTTGATTTTTGCACTAACTTTATGTTGTTGTCTGTTTTCCAGTGAAAAGCATGAACTCATCAAGAAGAAGTTGTCTCAACAATCCAGACTCATTCTGTTACATTTGTGGTGAATATACACTGCAAAAACATAGAAGAAACATAACAGACTTCATAAAAAAAGTGTATTTGGCCTATTTTGGGGTTATGCTTGGGGACCAAGACGAGTCTTGGGCACCACACATAGTGTGCAAAGCATGTATCGAATTATTTCGAAAATGGAGCAAAGGACAAAGAAAAAGCTTCAAATTTGGTGTTCCAATGGTGTGGAGAGAGCAAAAAAATCATCATGAGGACTGTTATTTCTGTGCAGTGCAAGTGCAAGGATTCAATAAGCATAAGAAACAAAAGTGGGAGTATCCTAACATGGAGTCTGCAAGAAGGCCTGTACCTCATTGTGAAGATGTGCCTGTACCTGTGTTTACCATGTTACCTGACCTTTTCCCACCTGATGATGATGAAATGCAGGGTATGGAGCTAAGCATTAGTTCTGGAAGTGAACCAGAATATGAAGGAAGTTTCAGAACACCTACACAGTTACCCAAGGAGAGCTCAACGATCTAATAAGAGACCTCAACCTCTCAAAAAGTGCATCTAAACTTTTAGCTTCAAGGCTAGATGAAAAAAATTGTCTGACGCCTGGAACTAAAATTACATCTTACAGGACCAGAGAAGAAGCACTTCTTCAATTTTTCTGTGAAGATGACCTACTTGTATATTGTAAGGATATTCCTGGCCTGATGCTGCAAATGGGTTTACAAGTATATCGTCCTGAAGACTCGAGGCTTTTCATAGATAGTTCTAAAAGGAGTTTGAAATGTGTTTTGTTGAACAATGGCAATCAGTGTGCATCTCTTCCAGTATCTTTCAACTAAACTTGCAGAACAATACAAAAATGTCAAAATGGTCTTGGAGAAACTGTGCTACCATGAACATTCGTGGCTGATATGTGTTGATTTAAAAATGATCAACTTTTTACTTGGACAGCAAAGTGAATACACAAAGTATCCTTGCTTCATCTGCATGTGGGATAGTAGAGCAAAATATCAGCACTGGGAGAAACTTAATTGGCCTCCAAGGGACACCTTGACAGTAGGAGCATCAAACATAGTGAACGAACCTTTGGTGGACAGGGAAAAAATCATTCTACCACCACTTCACATAAAGTTAGGATTAATGAAGCAGTTCGTAAAGGCATTAGACAAAGATGGTAATTGCTTCATGTACATCTGCAGATCTTTCCCTGGTCGTAGTAGCGAAAAATTGAAAGCAGGAATCTTTGATGGTCCTCACACTCGGAAACTCATTAAAGATTCAAATTTTCTTAAGGAAATGAATGACATTGAAGCGGCTGCATGGTGTAGTTTTGTGTTGGTAGTGAAGAACTTCTTGGGAAATAAAAAGGCAGACAATTATGATGAACTGTTACAAAACATGCTATTGAGATTTAGAAATCTGGGTGTACACATGAGCATTAAATTGCATTATCTTCACAGTCACTTGGACAGATTTCCAAAAAACCTTGGAGATTATAGCGAAGAACAAGGGGAGAGATTTCATCAGGATATTATGGTGATGGAGGAAAGGTACCAAGGCATATGGGACAGACATATGATGGCTGATTACTGCTGGAATCTACAGCGTGACTGCCCGAATAGCTCCCATTGAAGAAAATCATATAAAAAGCACTTTTCCAGCGATTAAAGGTCTCCTATCTTTCATGTCTTGTTCATTTTTGAAGATTACTTTCTAAAACTAGTTAAAATAAACTA
Organism: Hydra vulgaris; assembly: GCF_038396675.1. NCBI lineage: Eukaryota > Metazoa > Cnidaria > Hydrozoa > Anthoathecata > Hydridae > Hydra > Hydra vulgaris. The sequence goes on along the minus strand of NC_088921.1, from coordinate 63,047,261 downwards.
AAATCAACATTTACTTTGTCAAATTTATTGTATTCATGACAATATCAATAAAGTTAATGCGCGTGTAGCAAATTACGTCTTTTTTTTACACATTTCACGAAAAAACTCAAAAACTTAAGCCAATCTGGCAAAACTGATTACATATTCAGAATCAGCACCCCAAAGTTACCCTTAATTCGTTGAAATATCTTTGGCCCCAATAATGCTGTTGACCTGTGTTATTTGCAAATAATAGTTCGCTTTCGTGTGAGCTTTTATTTTAGAACGCAAACGCAAAACGCAGTTTTTTTTGCGTTCCAATATATATATATATATTATATATATATATATATATATATATATATATATATATATATATATATATATATATATATATATATATATATATATATATATATATATATATATATATATATATATATAATTAATTAGTAAAAAAAAATTATCTAACTTTTATCTTCGATTTGAAGTTTCACCATTGCTGGATCATCAGGAAGAGTTCCTTATATATATACCCTATGCTCCTGTACTGTAGTTTGATGAATGTTTACCTAAAAATCACTGGAATGAACTATTTTTTGCGTATCTTTTCAAAAAAACTCTCAGAAGATATGCAAAAAATAGTTTATTTTGTGCTTTTTAAGTAAAAGTTCATTAAACTACAATACAGGAGCATATAGTTGAAAAAAAAGTCATAACCCTAATATATATATATATATATATATATATATATATATATATATATATATATATATATATATATATATATATACGTATATACATATATATATATATATATATATATATATATATATATATATATATATAAACGTATATATATATATATATATATATATATATATATATATATATATATATATATATATATATATATATATATATATATATATATATATATATATACATATATGTATATATATTTGAACCGTTGTGCAAAAAAAACTATGTTTTGCGTTTGCATTTAAAGATAAAAACTCACACGCAACCTCAAACCCATTTGGCGCAATTTATGGCGTTTACTTACGCAAATGTAAACGCGATTTACGCAAATAACCGCGTTTACGCACTCATTAAATACTTACGCATCTAAAATGCGTTTATAAACGTAACTCAAAGGCAACTAATGCGTAGAAATGCGTTTGCGAACTTGACACAAACGCAACTCACCTTATCTATTTTAAAAAATGTATCTTTTTAAGAAAACGCGAATTATTTAGTAGTTACTTTTTGTTTTTTAGTTCAATGATATAATTTTTTATTTAAACCGTTGTGTTGTTAATAAAAATATTGTTATTATTGAAGTTATAGCATTATATATTCAATTTATTTTTGTGCTTTTCAAGTTCAAAAAATATATCATCTTTGTATTATAAGTTTACATTTCACTATCTGAGTCATCGTCGTCCAAAAAATCATTTCAACTTTTAAAAAGTTTTAAGTTTACTTTTAACAATGAGGACTGATAATCAGGTCAGCATTCATGTTTTCTCGTCGCTTCTCACATACAAAACCAGAAGTACTAAAATATCTTTTTATAAAAGCTGCTGATGATAGAGTATTTAGTAAGGCAGCTTTATCAAATAGCTTTCGTAACATTTGCATTTTAGAATTTTCGAACCAAAAATCATAAGAATGATACACAGATATTGCAAGTGCTTTCTCTTCGATTTGCTTAAAAAAGTAAAGTTTTTCTTTCTCGATTTTAATTAAACAAAGTTGTAAATTAGGCTGCCGAACTTCTGGGCAATAGATTATCTTCATATGCACTATCGCCACCTTTGGTCTCTTTAAATTTTTCTTCTTGAAACTTTTCATATAATTGCTTAAACAGTCAGACGAATGAGCTCCCTTCATCACATGTAATAGATAGAAATAAATATACGTATATAATCAATAAATTCATTGTGTTTACAATTATTAAAGCTATAAAATTGAAAAAAAAAATTGTTTTTGATATATTGAAGGTAAAGGTATTTATAATCTTTTCAACTGATTTATTTTTTAAATTACTGTTCGTTAATGTTGCACCAACCCCCAAAAAAACCCAACATTTCAGCAGATGTCCGTATATCACTAAATAATGTGACAAGCAGGGCATTGTCTAATTATTCGTTAATTATCTTTGATAATTTTTCTATCGTTTCTGGTATTAAGTTTTCTCTAAAACTTTTTGCACAAGGAAGTGGAACTTTGACTATTTTCCTTCACCTTGCACGTTTTTCATTTTTTACTTTTCATTTGATTTGTTTAGTGTGTCGTATGAATTAAACCACTTACCCAAAATGTCATGATGTTTTCTTTGTTAATGCTTCCTAATGTTGATTATTTGACCAATACGAGCTGTATATTTTTGATTCCACAATTTGCAGAAAAACTCGACATCACCTTGTGATTTACTTATTCGAGTATCAGATGTAGTGAAATAAAGATATGAAGTATACTCCTTAAATATATAAAAATCGTGCGCTACATTGTTTTAAATAATATTTTAAATGTAAGAAAAAGTAATTTAAATACCCATTCAAATAAATTTACAATACAATAAATAAAATAACATAGAGTATAAAAAAAATACAATTTTATACTCTATGTTATTTTATTGTTAAAAATTAAACAGCTTTTATTGTGTAAAAATAAATAAATCAGAAAAGCATTTTCAATAACTAGTTTAAGTTAAATCAAAGAAATATAATTAAAATGAATTAAATGTCAATCCTTTTTAATAAGCATTAAAGTTTTTATAATATTTGGAGCAGACAAGAAGATTTTAAAAATGCCAGTGCTACATTGAGGCAAGAAAAATAAGAAATTTAAGAAAAATAAAAGTTTGTACTTTATAAACTAATCGGCATGTTTTATCGTATTTTATTACTTTAGTGAAAGAATTTGCTTTATGTTTACCTACTTGCTTTTATACATTCGAGTTTACTCAGTATTAAGTTCTATTTTCATTTAAATAATAAGTTACAGCTATTTAGTTTTATAGTATATTTATTGTTTATTTACTTGTGTATTTATTTTCATATTCAGTTATTTGTATCCCAGTGTGCACAGTACGTTTTTAAAACGTTCTTCGGACGTTTTTATTAGGTTTAAACCTTAAAAAAACGTCTAAAAAACGTTTTAAAAACGTTTTAAAAACGTACCAATGGGATAGCTGTTTGTAAATCTCATAACAAGCTTATAAGTTCAAACGCATAAATATTCTATATTTTTTTCAATTTTTTATGTTCAAATTTGTTCAAGTAGATGTTCTATTTTCAAATAAAATTTAAGTTTATATTTAAACATACATTCAAGTGCATTAATATTTATATACAATTACATATTCAATTTCTAAACTAAAAACTGAATGCCTATTTAAACAATCAAATGTATAAATAGTTAAATACTATAACTACAGTTTATTTTATCAGGTACAAAGATCTTATCAGCCATTTTCTAATTCTAAAAAGAGAGAAGCTTACAAAGGAGAACTACTTGGGTAAAAGTACTAAAGAGGAATGTAAGAGACAAAGATTAGTATTAAATTTGATTAAAGCGTAGTATTAAATTGGATTTCTAAAGAAAACTACTAAAGAAAAATAATAGTGAGGACCACTACAGAAGACTACTTAGAAAAAGTACTTGAGTTGAAAAGTAGAAAGAGATAATAGAAAAATGTATAAGAGAGAGTCTCTTGTATTAGAGTAGAGTATTAGAAAGCATAATAGAAAGATGTACAAAAAAGGAGTTTCTTGTACAACATTATTCCTTTCTAATGCTCCACTCAAGTACTTCTCCTTAGTACTCTTCGTTGTTTCCTTTTAGTATTGTTTTCTAGTTCTTCTCTTAAGAACTTTTCTATAATATTCCTCTATAATACTCTGCTCTAGTCTTTATCTCTTGCGCTCCTCCTCAGTACCTCACCAAAGTATTTCTCTAGGCTTCTCTTCAGTAATTATCTCTTGCACTCCGCTAAATTACTTTCCTCTAGTATTCCTTCCTAGTACTTCTCTCTATAACTACTCTTTTGCACTTTCTCTTTGTTGCTCTCCTCTACAACTTCTCTCTAAGAATTCTGTCAAGTACTTCTTTTTAGTAATTATCTTTAGTACTTTTTTTTTGGTATTCCTTTCTTGTACTCTATTAAGTACTGCTTCATAATAAAATTTTCTTGTACTTTGTATTTGTATCTCTAGTACTTTGTATTTGCTAACAAAGATTGTTGTTTAGCCAAAATTTATTTTGCCGCACTTTGAATTTTATTATTAGTCTCATATGAAATAGATGCAGAGATTACCATTATATGTCATCAATTCATTTTAACTATAATTTCTATCTATCTAAAAAATAGTCTTGAAAATATTAAAAATGTCCATACCTAGACAAGCTTCTATATAGGACTATTAAAAAAATGCAATTTTTGATTTCGTAAATACTCTAGAGTGTATAATATTTCTTTCATAAGTTTTGAGTTTTCAAAATTTGAATTTTAAAACATAACTATTTCATTGATAAATCACTCTTAGTTGCGCCCTTGATTTCAGACGCATCAAGGTTATGGTTGCGATAATGGAAGTGTGTGCATTTCTTGAAATTACCGATCCCAAAAATGCTCTTTTAAAAGCATGATTAAAGTTAAGGCTGCTATTTAATACGAACAAACGGTCTTTTTAAACGAGTTCACCGTTTTTATTTATAAACATTGTTATATAAGTATTATTATTAACGCAAAAATAGAAACTTTGAAAACAGCTAGTGCAAACAGTTAGTGTAAAGTCCTTAAGTCCATTGTTGTTTAAGAATCGACAAGAGAGCAAGATATTCATAACTACACTGTAAAATTTTACCGTTAATTTACTGGTGCTGTACAGTGAACATTGCGTTGTTTTCCCGTGATTGGCCTTCACGGTGTTACTGTTGTTATTACGGTACGTTAGCCGTGAACAATTACTTACAGGGTTGTTTATCAACATAACAGTATACTACCGTGAAATTTTAGAAAGAGAATTAAATTTAGTAAATCAGCTTTCTTTCAATATTTTGTCTCAAGATTGCTCTATACATAACTTTGTTTGAAATGTTTCTTTGTCTTAACGACTTATTATAGAATTTATAAAATAATTTTAAGTGTTTCAATTGCATATCTTGTTGCACTTGAATTGATGATATACGAACGATTTGATAATATATATATAAGCTAGGATGACTTGAACCACTGCTAGGTGCAACTATTTTTAATTCAATTCTTAATCATTTTGATAATTTTTTTTCATTCAAGTTAAGTTAAATTGTTAAAAATTATTTTTACAAAAAAAAAAAAATTTTAATTAGTTAAAACAAAGTAAAAGTAAGTTAAAATATAGTAGTTAAATTTTAGTGAATATGTTTTAATGATTGAGATGTGACAATTGTGCATGAACTATTTATCTTGTAAGTTTAACATTAGAGAACTTTTTTGTATAGGGGTAAACAGGGCAAGATGGCGAATAAAGCAAGTTGGCTTTTCATATGACAACTTAGTGAAAACGAAACTGTATTTACACCTTTTTGTTAAAACGCTAATTGTTTCTTTTTAAATATTATTAACACAATTAAAAATAAAGTACTTCAATTTTGGTTATTCAAAATAAATGGTACCCTTTGGGTCTAACTTTTTTGAGAATATTATTTTGTGACGCGTGTTTGTGTTACTTTAGTTAGAGTAGTTGGTAGTTTTTAAAATTCTCGTATAATTGGAGGTAAAAATTGCATTTACAGTATTTCAAACAAAAATTTCTCCGAAAATTAAAAATAAGATTCAAATTTACCGACAGAACTGAAATTTTATTAAATTTTCGGCGTCTAGAAGTAATGACTACGTAAAGTTTACAACACCCTCATAATAGGGATGGGGTAGGGGTAAGGGGTGGTGTGTGGGGGCGTAAACATTACATGTTAGTTGCTTCTGAACTCTGAAAGATAATTTTTTGAAATTTGAAGTCTGTCTATAAATTTTAATCTAATTTTTAATTTTCTAAAATATTATGTTTAAAATACTGCGGGAAGGAAAGTAATAACTTTCAGACATGAGCAAATTTTAAACATTTATATGTTTACAATTATGCCAAATAAGAATGTTTTTCAAAAAATTGCTATAATTGAAGCTTGGAAACAAAAAACCTCTTAATTTTTTTTTTAAATTAAATAAAAATTAAAAACACCAGCCCCAAACGTAAGAGTAACAAGTTGATAAAAACCTTTTTTACTATTCGTAACTAAATTTATATTCATCGATCAATTTTAATAAAATTTATTACTCGAATCGTAAAACTCAAATTTTGTAAATCAAATCAAAGTTTTAACTCCCCTCAAACTGACAGGGGGGGTTCAAACTTTACATGGTAATATTTTTTGAATTCTAAGAGATTTTGTTTGAAACTCAAAATTTATCAATGAATAATTTTTCTTTTTACAACAATATTATATATTTCAAAAACAAATAATATTTACATGTCTCCAGTTTATATAAAATTTCCAACACACATATTTGCAACACCTAAAGAGCGTTAACAATGCTGTTATACGCATAAAATACCATGGTTTTTTGTATAAAATGCTGCCTATTAACCAATGCAACTAAAAAATATACACAAGGCTACTAGGGACTTGCTTGTGGTTGTCGTTGAAAATTTATATTAATATATTATAATAAAACTATTAGGTTGTAAGGAAACTTGCAGAAGACTACGATAAGTCTTTTCATCGAGAACCATTATACAAAATAAACTAAAATTTAAAAAGTAAATTTATAAAACACAATAACTTTTTGAGGTCTACTGTTCAATAATAATTTACTATGTATAGGTGCTAACTAGATTCATTCTTTTTTTTGTTATCATTTTTATTTTTTATTTTTTTATTTTATATTTTCAGACAAAAAAAGAAAGTTTGTAAATAAAATATGCATTTAATATGAATTGTTTTTTTGTTTTACATTTATTATGTAGCTACCATTTATTTATAAATATAAAATAAAGATTTTCTTTAATTTTTGTCTCTCAATAATAACAAACAACTTATTATGTTATTTTTTAAAAAGTAGCTTGTTGCTACAGCAGCTACATCGGTAGCCAAATTTAAGAAAATTTATGTTTACAAATTTATTTTGAAATTTTGATTGTTTAGTTACTTTAGTCAAATACACTTTAAATGTTCAAATGTTATTTACATATCCAATTATTTGATGAAAGTTATTCTGTAAAGTCTGTAATCTTAA
>NC_088921.1:63025000-63037500 GCF_038396675.1 Hydra vulgaris | reverse complement strand
CTTATAGATCAATTGTCAATGACTCTGCCTTTAATCAGAAACTTTGTTGCAGTTGCAATTGATAAAGTCATTGTGCAAAAAAGTGGTAAATGATTTTATATAGATAAATTTTCTACGTAAAGTGAGCATTGATATTTACAACTTTAATGTCAGAACTTCTTGTAATAAATTAAATTAAAATTTTAAAAATTTTACTCATTGAAAGAAAAGATAAATGCATTACCTATTGCATTATATAAGTAAAATCTTGTGATTTACATGATTTTATTTATACCTTATTTGTCTGTGATTGTTATAGATGTTCAAGAACACAATCAGATGCAATTCGGTCTCATTATAATAGACTCTCGAATTGCTGTCACATGTCCCAAAAAGAATTCCAGTATTGGCATCGACAGCAACTGCAGCTAAAATTACTGCTGACTTTATTATTTATAATCTTTGTATGCATAATTTGGTTATTCTATCATCTACACCAGAAAGAAGAAATATTAAATACAGCCTAATACATATTGAGTCTAGAGATTCAGAAAAATTTTTCTACCCAGTTCAATATATTCTTTTGAATACTTATTCAGCTAAAAGAAAGTTAGTCTTTTCTACAACTATGACTAATGTGAGATTAATTTATTGGTATTTTCACAAAGAACTAAGAGAAAAATATAAAAGCTATCTTGATAGACCATATGGTCAATTTCATTCCAAAACAGATGATAATTTTAATAATGAAAAATATAATAATACAAAGATCAAGCTTGAATTTGTTTGTTCGAAAATATTTTTTGATCAAGCTTCATTCGTTTGTTCAAAAATATTCTACAATCCGTTTCTTCTGCTTTTGGTATAGATATAATATTCTTTGTGAGTTTTCTTTAAGAATTTCACGACCTCTTGATATGGCATTTATATTTTTTTGTATATTTGCTAATATTCTTTTTACATTTGTATAGCATGTTTTACAAATACAATGATAGTTATTTGAATAAGTTAGCTTTTCATTTATGAATTTTTCTATATTTAGGTCAGCCTCTGTTATTTTTCCCTTATTATCCCATAGATTAATTTTCATAGAATCATCATCATAGGATGAATACTTTTGTGTGATATCATGAAGATGTAAAATCCAAACGTTTAATGAAGGAGGTAAAAAAACCTTAGACGGCTGTGACCTTTGTTTTGGTAATGCTATAATGTTTTTGTTTTTTTTAAGCAATAAAACATCGTGATCATTGTATTGAAAATCAAACAACTTATCATTCATTTATTAAAAATTGGATACCATGTTGCAATAAAAGAGTTCACCGAAACTTATGAGTATATAAAAAGCAAAACAAAATGTTTGAATTAAATAAATTAAATTTGAAGTTAATCCGACTTAATTTGGCCACTACCTATGAGTAAGAAAAAAAAAATAAATTTATTATTATTTTTATAAATCTGCAATCAGAAAAAACTTTAATAATGTGTCTTTTTTTAGTTTGAAAGTTAAAAATACGGGTTAACAAGATATATTTGACGTATCTTAAATTTGATAAAATTGTTGATAATTTGTTGAAAAAAGTTGGTGATTGGTTTTTAAAAAGTTTATTACCCCCGTCCTTAAACCTGCTAAGCGTAAATATTTTTCGCCATTATTAATTTTTTTAAATAACCAAAGTTTTCTCGTCTGACTTCCCGAAGTTCACGGGAAAAAAAGTCAGACGAATTATCGTCTAATATATCGTATGATAAGCTAATCGTGCGCGATTGGGTATTAAAAAAACCGTGCCAAGAAAGCAAGAGTTAAGTTTTATTGTTTTATATGCAATTTTGTGTTTATACAAATGTCCTTTTTATTTTCTATTATTATTATTTTATCTTATTGTTTTTAAAACAAAAACAAATAAATAAAAAAATGGACGGAAACCTAATAATTAAATTTTTTGGCAAAAATATCATTCTCAGGGACGAAAATGACTGATAATTTTAATCAATAAATATTTGAAAGTCAATACTATACAGTTTATGAATCTTTCCAATATCTACAAAAAAAGGAAACTTTAAACATTAATGTTCGAAGTTTAAAAAAATTTTGAAAACTTTAAGTTTATGTTGGATAAATTAAAACGTGACTTAAAAATTATTTGTCTTACGGAAACTTGGTGTAAGTGTGGTGAAACAAATGCGGAGTTTGAACTAATTAACTACAAATCAGTTCACCAACCACGTATTTTTGGTATTGGTGGGGGCGTAAGTATTTTTATCCACAACTCAATTAATTATAGTTTACGTAACGATCTCTGTGTGTATGAAATAGATTGTGAGTCATTATGCATTGAATTAAAAAGTAAAAACACAAAAAACATAATTGTAAACGCGACATTATAGACCACCATCAGGTAATTTAAAAAAATTTAAAACTCATCTAAAATCATTTATAACAACTCTCAATAAAACGCAAGATCATGTCTTTTTGGCTGGTGATCTAAACATTGACCTAAAAAAACATGCTTTAAATAATAGTGTAAAAAATTTTCTAAACACTTTTCTTCAAAATAACTTAATTCCAACAATAAAAAAGCCAAAAAGAGTGACTAACAACTCTTCTACACTTCTTGATAGTATAATAACTAATAACTTTCATAATAACCGTCTTAACACAGATATAATCAAAACTGACTCATAAGTTAATTTTCAAACATTCTTAGTTACTAGTAACATAATAAATAACAACCTCCTTTTTAAAACTACCGTATTTAGTCCACAGATTTATGAAAACTCTGTAAAACAGTTTCTTAAAAAAATAAACTTATAAAAACGAAATGTCATATTAAAACTACAAAAATGTATTCAAAAAACCAAACAGAAACTCTAAAAAGCTTTATTATGCAAAGCTATTAGATAAAGCAAGTGGAAACACCAAAAAAACTTGAATGTAATTACCCAGCAAGCACACAACGTTGAAACAACGTTGAAATAACGTTGATCAACGTCGATCAACGTTATTTCAACGTTGTTTCAACGTTGTGTGCTTGCTGGGTAAAGAAGTAATTGGCAAAAATAATTATGCGAGAAACACTCTGCTAAAAAAAATAACAGTTGATGATAAAAATATTTATGATTAATCAATTATTGCTGAAAAAATAGACAGTTTTTTTTATTAATGCTGGTCCAAATTTGGCATCAAAAGTTCCTCTGAATTCAACTTCATTTGAGTCTTATTTAAAAAATTACGATAAAGTTATGGATGAAACTAATCTTAAATTAATTGAATTGCGAACCGCCTTTTATAATCTTAAAAATAACAAAAGTGCTGGATTTGATAAAATTAACGTTAATGTTGTAAAATCTCTTTATCATATAATATAACCTCTTTTGTTTCACATCTTTAATCTTTCTTTTAAAACAGTTATTGTCCCGGAAAAATTAAAAATTGCACGAATCACACCGGTTTTTAGGACTGGCGATGACCCTATTATTTCTAATTATAGACCTATATGTATATTACCGTGTTTCTCAAAATTGCTTGAAAGAATAATGTACAACAGGCAATTTAGTTATTTATCAGAAAACAATATGTTGTATTCAAAACAGTTTGTTTTCAAAAAAAAATGTTCCACTGGAAATGCAGCGCTTGAAATAGTCAATCAAATAACAAACGGATTATGTACTAACTACTTTACATTAGGAATTTTCATTGATCTGTCAAAAGGTTTTTGATACTGTAAACCATGACATACTAATAAATAAACATGAATATTATGGAGTAAAAAATAGTAACTTACTTTGGTTCAAAAGCTTTTTGACCAATAGAATGCAATTCATCCAATATGCGCAAAAACAAACAATTCCATATGCTGTAACTTGTAGTGTCCCCCAGGGCTCTATTTTAGGACCCTTATTATTCTTAGTATATAAATGATATAAATTTAGCAACACATTTCTTAAATTGTATTCTTTTTGCAGATGACTCCAATCTTTTTTATTCCCACAGAGATATTTAAAAAACTTTTTGAAACAGCTAACGAAGAGTTAGGTAAGGTTAATGAATGGTTTATAAGTAATAAACTGTCTCTAAATGTGGATAAAACCAAATTTATTTTAGTTCATACAGTAAATAAATTAGAAAATGTTCCCATTAAACTGCCAAATCTAATAATCAATAACGCTAACATTAAAACTTCAGTTAACTTTTTGGGCGTAATATTAGATGAACAATTACGTTGGAGTGATCATATAAAAAGCATTGAGAAAAAATTATCAAAAAATTTTGCCATGATAAATAGGGCTAAACCATTTCTAAATAATAAATCTTTAAAAAGTTTATATTTTTCTTTCATTCATTGTTATTTGGTTTATTGTAATATTGAATGGGCAAGTACATATCATACAAAATTAAAAAAGTTGTACAGTAAACAAAAACATGCCTGCAGAATATTATTTGGAGCTGATAAAGTTGCACCATGCGAGCCTCTTCTGCGTATACTGGGTGCATTAAATGTTTATAAAATACACTTACATTAAGTTTTAATGTTCATGTATAAAATAAAAATGGGACTATCTCCTAAAATATTTCAGTCCTATTTTGAAAAAGTAGTGTATAAATACCTGACGAAATTTTAAAATAATAACTACATTGTCCCTAAATATAATTCAAAATAAATTACATATTCAATTCAATATCGTGGACCTTATTTGTGGAAAAAGTTTCCTAATATTGCAATTACGAAAAAAGTTAGTATACATCAGTTTAAAAATAAATCGAAATAGGTGTTATTACTTATGGATTTTATCATATCTGATTTTAAATGCCTCTTTTAAACTAAAATTCAATTATATAAAATATGTCTCAGAATTTATCTACCTTCTTTTTTTTCTTTTTCTTTTTTTTGTTTGTTTGTTTTTTCATTATTTCAGTTATGGTGTTTCCTCTAATCTTAAGAGTTGTTTCTGAAATCTTAGTTCTTGAACATTTTACTTTTTAACTACTAATGAATTGTTATTAATTTTACTTTTAATTCAATTGGTTTTAAAATATACATAAAGGTTATTGTTTACAGAATAAAAGAGATTTGTAATTGATGCCGATGAATAAAACGAATATGTGTTATTAGCAAATATTATTGCATCGAGTTTTTTTAGGCAATGTGGATTGTGGGAAATTGTTATTATAAATTAAAAATTAAAGATGACCAAAAATGAAACCTTGGGGAACTCGGCATTTTACTTCTAGTAAACTTGAATATTTGTTACCGTTCGAAATAATACATTGTTGTCTGTTGCACAGATAAGTTTTAAACCAATTTTGGGTAGTATTTTTTATTACGTATATTTCCATTTTTTTAGTAAGATGTCATAATTAATTGTGTCAAATGCTTTTGAAAGGACTATAAAAGTTTCATATACAAATCGCTTTTTGTTAAAAGAATCACCTATGCTATTAACTATATCTAATGTTGTTCTGTTAAGTGCTCTGATTGAGAACCAAATCGTTTTTTATTTAAGAATTTGTTTTGAAAAAAATATTCGTATAATCTATTGTAGATTAATTACTCAATTATTTTAGAAAAGGTTAAAGGTATTGAGAGTGGTCTGTAATTGTCTATTAGAAATATTTCACCGGTTTTAAAAACATGCATAATTTTAGTTACTTTTAATTTATCTGTTCCAGTTCCAGTTTCAATTGATTATTTGAATATTTCGAAAACAGGTTTGCGTATCTCCGAAAAGACATTAACATCAATATTACTGCAAATGTCATCTATACCTGGAGAATTATTTATTTTAGGAGAGTTTATTACACTTTCAATTTTTATTTCTTTAAATATTAAATCGTTGTTGACACTAGCTAGACAGTTTTAGTGAATTTTTGAAGCAAGATTTGGGCCTATGTTGACAAGAAAACTTTTAAATTTTTCTAAAATTGCATTATTATTGTCATACTCTTTATTATCTTTGACAATTTGAGCAGTTAAACTATTCGATTCACAGTTTTTAATCCCAATTATTTATTTTATTCTATGCTGTTTATAAACATTTAGGTTTGCCTCATTTCTCTTTTTTCAAGTATTTGATATAAAGTTTTCATTTTTTTTTTGTACGGATTTTTTAAGAACTTCAGTGATCCAAAGACATTTTAAATCCTTTATTTTTTTTTAATTTACGTTAATTGGGAAGTGCGTATTATAGTTTTTAAGGAAAACGTTTTCAAAGTTATTATAAGCAGAGCTAGTGTGCTTAAAATTGCATTCTTAGTATACCTTGTTTCAATTTTCTGCTGTCAGCGTGTGTTGAATAGCAAATTTGTTGGTTTTTTTTTTATAAATTTGTTTTTCTTTTATAAATTTTAATTATTTCTACTATTATCAGATTTTGTATCTTTTGTTAAGAAGAAGAAAATACGAAAATGATCTTATATTTTCTGTCTTTATTATTCCTGCTTTTAAAGAGACATCATAGATTAAAATAGTTAATAAATTGTCTATTGCAGTGACTAAAGTTGGAGCTACTCGGGTTGGTTTGTTAATAATTGGGAAGATCTTCCCTATTATTAACAAATCAATCCGAGATTAACAGATGTTGATATGATAAAAATGCCAATACTAAATGTTTTTTTTTAACATTTTGTTAACAAAAAACATTTAGTATTGGCATTTTTATCATATTGTAAACAATCTATGTTTATGTCTGCAATAATGAATATTTTTTTACTTTTTATAAAATATACTTTTTATAAAAAGTTGTTTTAAATGATTGAAAAATTTTAATAAATTACCTTCAGGTGGTCGGCAACATGGTTCAGAGTTGATAAAGCGAAAAACGTTAAAGTGAACAAGCTACTGGTTTCTAATAGCAATATGTTACTATTAAAAAGAGTTTTTATGAAAACGAACTTTATACATATTTTAATATACATAAAGTAGTAAGATTAACAATATAAAATTGTTGATAAAATATTTAAATTATTGATTAAAGTTAATTAAATACAACGTTTTAAAAACAAAGATAAAAACCAGGCTGTACTATTGAAAAAAAAAAAAAAAACAAAGGAAAAATTCGATCTAACACCTTTTCGCTTTTAAACTTTTTGCTTTAACGACCCGCTACCGGTCTACCCGGTAAAATCGTGTAATAATTAGCTTCCTCATGTATAATTTATGTCTTTGACATTAGCATTGAAAAAAGTAACATCATTTTAATGAGCATTCCATATTACGGAGATCCTAACAACTTGATTCGAGGAAAATTCACCACTAGATGTTTAAAAATTAAATATTTTCGAAATAAAATTTATAACATAAGATCTTGATTTTAATGCAACGATATTAGTTAAACCAGAGCATAGTTTGAAAGAGGTAACAACAACTATAAGTTTAGAGGTTGAGGTATGTCATTTAGATTTTGTATTTATGCTGTATAATATACAGCACCAATACAGATCATATATATGTATATATACATATATATATATATATATATATATATATATATATAACTATATATATATATATATATATATATATATATATATATATATATATATATATATATATATATATATATATATATATATATATATATATTTATATATTTATACATATACATATATATATATATATATATTTATATATATACATATATATATATACATATAAATATATATATATGTATATATATACATATATATATATATATATATATATATATATATATATATATATATATATGTATATATATATGTATATATATATAAATATATATATATATATATATATATAATATATACATATATATATATATATATATTTATATAAATATATATATACATGTTAGTAGGTACTAAAATACACCAAAAGTAGCATACTTGGTATCTTTGACATGAAATGCTTGCTGTAATCAGTTTTGCTTTTACTATATAATACTGTAAAAGCAAAACTTAATTTCTTAACGCAATTTATAATTTATCAAGTTTAAAAAAATTATCTGCTGTTAATCTTTTAAGAATTCATAAATTAATAATTTATAAATTATCAATAAAAAAAAAATTATCAATAGCCATCAAGCTATCAATTTAAGCTATTATGGCAGAAGCAGATTTTCTCGATTTTGGTAATTATTGTAAAAAACTTTTTTTAGTAACCTGATATGATCTAGTTTATTGCACTTTTTTAAAGCTATTTTAGAGTATCAATTTCGGAAGGTAACGGAAAAAGTTCACAGTAATCAGATTCTTATTTCTATTTGAGTACTTAAACTTAAATTTTTAATACAATTTTTAAAAAAATGGCTACCAAATTTTCCCTTCAAGAACTAATAAAACTATTGTTAGAAGTAGGAACTTTAAAAATAGAAACTTTCTAAAGCCCCTCAGAAGTGCTGCATCCATAAATAGAACAATTAGCAGCAGTAATTCACAAGAATTGGACAAAGAGCATGCAATTTTAAGAAGTAGCTCATATATAAACAATAAACAATAACAATTTTTGTGCACTTTCCAACAGGCTGGACACTAAAAAAGTGCTAACAAAAAATTGATCATAGGAATACCGAAAGTGGCTAGATTATCCATTTATAATGGCTATGTTTAAATTAAAGTTGTCCGTAGCGTAATGTAACGCGTATCGTAAATCCTGTTTTACGCTACACCGTTTAGCAACGGTGAAACGTAAAACAGCGTAGCAAATTGTAGAGGTATTGGTTAAAAATTAAAACATTAATTAGGAAAAAATAGAGAAAAGGTTTTGGCAAACTTACAAAAAAAGTCTAGAATAATATGTTTTTCACAATAGAACATGTTTTACACGATCTCTGAAAACTGCTATGAATTTAAGAATCATCAGTAATATAAAGTTATAAGCATCATAATTCAAAACATTACTTAAGTTTATAAAAATAAATAATAAAATACAATCTCATTCCTCATTTTAATTATATCAACTTCATCTTCACCTTCTTCTTCATCATCGTCATCATGAAGAAGTACATCCTCACCAATAAACTGAAATCCAGAAGTTCTAACTCATCGGCAATTTCTTATGTCGAATCACCTTCAATGTTAAAGGACTGAAGATTTTCATTATAAAAGTGGTACCTTACTCTTCTTCTTTAATCGATGGCTCGATATCATCGAAGTCCTCTAAGCAGGTGGGTTCAAATTGAGACATGTGTTCTCTTGCAGATGTTTTTTGTAAATGTGTACATCAAATAGCAGGAACATTATTAACTACTTATAACGTAACAATACAAGACTTCGACAAAAAAAAATGCTAAATATCAAGTTATATTACCTTTGTTTCTGCCTCATGTTTATCAAACAAAAAAAAATCATTAAACCTTTTATTTTCGAGCCGACTTTTTTTTTTGTTATGGATATGCTTGAAAACACTCCGATTGCTTTCACATTCACTGGCACTACATGTTCAACTGAGGACTTTAGTTGCAAAAATTTTAAGGTTGAAGAATTATTTCCAAGTCTATTTCACCACAAATCTACAAAAAAAATAATTAAATATCAGTTAAGGTAAAAAAAAAAATTCAAATAACAGAAGGAAACCAAAGACAAAAAATGAAAAGTTAGTTGGAAATTTATATGTATTTAAAGTGACGCATTTTTGTTTTGACTCGAGTGGCTGTGCATATTCTCATGTCTCCTGTACAGTTGTCATATAGATCCAACTCCTTGTGCCAGTATCTTTTTAAAGAGTCAATAATACTTCAACACAATTTAATAAACCGTGTATAATTTTTCTATCCTTTGATCAAAATATTGTATTGCAGAATTGTAAGCTGTTCCATGAAGCGGTTGATGAAGCTGTTCAGTTCACTTTTTATCTATGACCTTCAATATGGGCATATGTAGTTTTTTTTTGTTTTCATGTAATCTGGAATTGCCTATTTTTCTTTATTCATAGCTTTATGCAAGTACGCTATGAAAGGTCTATTCTTGCTGTTAGCTAACCTGAGAACTTTGAGTAATGGAATGCAGATCTTCAAATATTTTACACATGATTCCTAAAAGGCATTGTTAAATATAATATCCACAACAACAACCGACTTTCCTTTGTTAGGATGATGAAATGCAGCCAGTCCTTGCTATCAAATATCTGTCTCAGTGAAGTTCGTTGCTTCACTAAACTCTGCATATTCAAGACA
The DNA here is from genome assembly GCF_038396675.1 of Hydra vulgaris. Classification (NCBI taxonomy): domain Eukaryota; kingdom Metazoa; phylum Cnidaria; class Hydrozoa; order Anthoathecata; family Hydridae; genus Hydra; species Hydra vulgaris. The sequence goes on along the minus strand of NC_088921.1, from coordinate 63,027,369 downwards.
ATTTTGTAGCAAATCTAGTTTGGGCAAATCTTATTAACTCAACTCCATCTGTAAACTTTCTCATTAAACATTAAATATATATATGCATGTATATATATACATATATGTCACTGTATTCTAAAATAAGAGCGGACAATTTTCTTAAAAAAACAGAGCAATAAAAAATTAGTAAAAACGCTTATCTAATTATTTTTTTTTACAGCTTGTTTCTCCATTATAAATATCATCAGGATGAATGTCTAATTATCAAAAAGTTCAATACCACTTAGCGTTCCTTTAATGCCATAAAATCACCTTTTCGTAGGCATTTCAATCAATATCAATAACTGATATAGATAAAATTTTCTAATAACTCACCTAACTTTCATGACAAGAAATAAAGTTATAACAGCCTATAAAAGTGCTGGTTTTTACACGGCAAAACAAAGGAGCCAAAAACTACTTAGTAATTTCACAAAAGTTACTATAGAAAATTCATGCTTACGGAAATTTAGTAAAAAAAAAAAATAATGATGATTCCATATATTACTACGAAATTACCTAGGAACGAGCAAAACTTTATTGTTCTAATTTTAATACAAAAACTTGGAGAAAAATTAGATTACATTAAAATAAAGTCAATAGTTTTAAAATTTTTGACATCAAGAAAATATTTTATTGATAACAAAAATAATTTTCAATTAAGTTTTTAATTATAACTTTTTATGACCTATAAACCAATGAAGGTCAAATTGTAAACATATATATATATATATATATATATATATATATATATATATATATATATATATATATATATATATATATATATATATATATATATATATATATATATATATATATACATATAAATATATAAATATATATGCATATATATATATATATATATATATATATATATATATATATATATATATATATATACATATATATATATATATATATATATATATATATATATATATATATATATATATATATATATATATATTTATATATATATAATTATATATATATATTTATACACACATATAAATATATATATATATATATTTATATATATATGTATATATATGTATATATATAAACATATATATATTTATATTCATATATATTAATATATGTATATATATATATATAAATTTATAATTATATATATATATAAATATATATATATATATATGTATATGTATAGATATATATATATATATATATATATATATTTATATATATATAAATATATATATATATATATATATATATATATATATATATATATATATATATATATATATGCATATGTATATATATATATATATTTATACAAATATATATATATACATATAAATATATATATATATACATATATAAACATATTTATATATATGTACATATATATATATATATATATACATATATATAAACATAAATATATATGTATATATATATATATATATAAATATATATATATACATATATATATATATATTATACTACAATTTGTTTCCCCATAAGAAGTATACATATATGTCACTATATTCTAAAATAAGAGCGGACAATGTTCTTAAAAAATAAAGCAAAAAAAAATTAGTGAAAAGCTTATCTATTTGTTTTCTTCAACAGCTTATTTCTAGATAAGAAAAATCAACAGAATGAATGTCTAAACAAGAAAAAGTCTATATCGTATTAATTTTAATGTGAAACATAAAAGAAAGTTTAGATTACATTAAAATAAAGTCAAAAGTTTTGAAAGTGTTGAACTCAATAGAATATTTATCTAATAAAAATTATTTTCAATTATATTTTTAATTAAAACATTTTATGACGTATAAAGCAGTAAGGATCATACTCTAAATATATATATATATATATATATATATATATATATATATATATATATATATATATATATATATATATATATATATATATATATATATATATATATATATATATATATATATATATATATATATATATATATATATATAAAATGTATACAATATATCTTTTTATATTTATATATATATATGTATATATTAACATATATTTATATATATATATATAGATATATATATATATATATATGAGTATGAATATACATAAATATATATATTTATAAATATACTAATACACATACACACACATATATATAAATATATATACATAAATATATATATATATAGATATATATATATATATATATATATATATATATATATATATATATATATATATATATATATATATGTATGTATATATATTTAAATATATGTGTGTGTGTGTGTGTATTGGTATATTTATAAATATATATATCTATATATATATATATATATATATATATATATATATATATATATATATATATA
>NC_088921.1:63010000-63020000 GCF_038396675.1 Hydra vulgaris | reverse complement strand
AAATAAACATTATCTATAGTTACACACCGTTGTAACCAATATGATATTATGTTATTATGCATATAAATATATATTTAAATATATATATAATTTAATATATATATAAATACATAAATAAAGGTATCAATATATATATATATATATATATATATATATATATATATATATATATATATATATATATATATATATATATATATATGTAAATTATGTTAGTGTATTTTACAAATAGAGTGCTCAATGTTCTTAAAGAACAGAGCAATAATTAGTTAGTAAAAAACACTAATCTAACTTTTATCTTCGACTCGGAGTTTCACCATCGCTGGATCATCAGGAAGAGTTACTAAATCTCAAAAAAAATTCAATTTATAGAAAAAATATTTTACAGGAAGTTATAAATTATTATAAAAAATTTTTAATTACTATATTTTTTTGTTAACGGGAAGTTACAGAAAGTAATTATGAAATAATTTTCTTTGGAATGGGGATAGTTTATTTTGGTCATTTGTTTTTATAATTTTTTAAGAGGTATTTATTTTCGTGCCTACATATATATATTTCGTGCCTATATATATATACATATACATATACATATATATATTTCGTGCCTATATATATATATATATATATAGATCTATAGTTTGTTGGCTTTGGGAAGAGCGGAAGGAAAAAAGTGATTCTTACGCCAACATATACGTCACTTTTAATTACTTTTGACTTTCGTCCAACATTTGCGTGTTGGACGAAAGTAAAAACCATTAATTTAATTACAAATTAATCGTTTTTTAAAAAAACCACAAAAACGCAAATTTAATTGACCAGAATGTTTTTAAAAACATTCTGAATGTTTTTAAAACATTTTGAATGTTTTTAACAATATAAACAATGTTTTAATTTTTATTTTTTGTAATAAAATGTTTTTATTTTTATTTTTTTTAATAAAATGTTTTTATTTTTATTTTTTTTACTGTAAATCATGCGCGGAGTGTTGCTACATCGACTATCTTATAGCCTGACTCGCAAGGGAGTGCTGCTACATCGACTGACAAATAGCCTGAATCGCAAGGGAGTGCTGCTACATCGACTGACAAATAGCCTGACTCGCAAGGGAGTGCTGCTACATCGACTGACAAATAGCCTGACCCGCAAGGAAGTGCTGCTACATCGACTGAGGGTTTGGTTGGGGCAGGCAGTCTATCATTATTAAAAAAAAAAAATTCCGGTCTTGCATTTTAATTTTTACTTTTTGTCAACAAAATATGGAAAAAACTTTCGGACAACATCTAAGGGTTCTATATATATATATATATATATATATATATATATATATATATATATATATATATATATATATATATATATATATATATATATATATTGATATATTGAATATAAAGAAGATTCTTTAGTGAATATTGAAAATTATTATTTACACAAATTTAACAGAAACGACAATATTTCAAACACAAATAATGGCGGTGGTGTAGCAATATATATTCATGACAATGTATCATCATTTGAAATAAAAAACTCTTCAATTAATGTTACGAAATCTGAACAAATTTGGTGCCTTATCAAGTATGGAAACGAAACTATTAAGCTTGGCTGTATTTATCGTTTACCGTTAAAATCAAAAATTATTTATAATGACGAAAAATCAAATAACACTAACATTGAAATGTCAAACCAAGCTGACGATGAAATAATTCAAAGTATACAAACAGCAAAAATAGAGTTAAACAGAAAAATATATACCGGTATACTCATATGTGGTGATTTCAATTTTCCATACATCAAATGGTATGAAGATGGTTCTGTCCAAGTTAATGGTAATAAAAACAGCATTGGTGCTAGAGTTGTAGATCTTATTAACAATATAAACATCATTCAAAATGTAACATTTCCAACATTCATCCAAAAAAATAAAATGCCAAAAAATATATTGGACCTGGTCATAACTGAATCATCAGACCGAATCAAACACATAGAAAATTTACCACCACTTGGATTAGCTAGTCAAGGCCATTTGGTACTAAAATTTAATTATGATTTATTAAGTAATAAAGATAAAACTAGTTATTTAACATTCAAGTACATTTACCATAAAAGTGATTTCAATTCTATCATTAAATGTTTTCAAAATATAGACTGGTTAAAAGAGTTAAGCAACTTAAATATAAATGACAGTTACAACTTATTTTTGAATCATTATAACTACATAACAAATATGTTTGTACCAAAAGTGATATGTAAAAATAAAAACAAACCTCTTTGGCTCAATCGTACACTTTTAATCCTCATAAATAAAAAAAATAAATTATGGCGTAAAAATCAATCTTCAAAGTGGAAAATACCTGAGCTTGTCGAACAATACAAAAAACTAAAATCTTCTTTACAAGTACAAAAAAGATTAACTATTAAAAAATTTGAACATAGTTTAGCTTTTGATACAAAAAATCCCAAACGTTTGTTTAGTTATGTTAACAGTTCACGCAAAATCAAACAAAGCATCAAATCAATTTGAAATAATTATGGAGTTACTGGGACCGATGGTAGATTCATTGCTGACACATTAAATGATCAATTCAAATCAGTCTTCAACAATAATTCAGTTAACAAAGATTCTCCACTACTTTCAAATCGTACAACTGAGCGTTTATCAAGCCTTCATTTTTCAATAGATGAGATCAAAAATAAATTAAAAAATTTAAATCCAAATAAAACAACCGGACCGGACAATGTCCACCCAATGATATTAAAACAATGTGCTAATGTACTATCTTTACCTCTAACAATTATATACAACAAATCACTATCAAAAAGATCGATTCCTCATGAAAGATCGATTCCTCATGCTATTTAAAAAAGGTGATACCAATGAACCAAGTAATTATAGACCAGTTTCTCTTACATCTATTCCATGTAAATTAATGGAAAGCTTAGTAACCAATGACATTGTAAATCATCTCTCAAAACTAAATTTAAAATCTCAATCTCAACATGGTTTCGTAAAGAATAAAGCATATTTACAAACTTATTAGAATCCAATGATTATATTACAAAATGCTTAGCTAACAAAAATGCAGTAGATGTGGTATATCTGGACTTTTCAAAAGCTTTTGACACAATCTCTCACAAATTATTAATCATCAAGCTTAAAGCTTATGGAATAGTTGGAGACCTTCTTGATTGGATTGAAGACTTTCTCACTGATAGAAAACAGAGAGTAGTACTTGGAGAACACGTATCTGATTGGGCTCACGTTACTAGCGGTGTCCCACAAGGCTCAGTTTTAGGCCCAATACTTTTTATAATTTACATCAATGACTTGCCAGACAATTTAAAATGTGTCAGTAAACTATATGCAGATGATTCGAAACTAATGAATGAGCTACGAGTAAAAAATATTCTTAATGATACCACTGACATTCAAACTGATTTAAATAAAATCACTGAATGGACAAAAGTTTGGTTGATGAAGCTGAACCTAGAAAAATGTAAAGTTATGCATATGGGAAGTAACAACCCACGCTCAAACTATTCACTTCAAGATACAACCAACTATTTAAATTACGATTTAGAAAAATCAGATGTAGAAAAAGATCTTGGTATATTTGTTTCAAGTAATGCTAAATATTTTAATCAAGTTATTCATGCTAGTAATAAAGCTAACAGAATGCTTAATATGTTAAAAAAAACATTTATATCAAGGGATTTAATGTTATGGACTAAGTTATACAAAACATATGTCAGACCTAACCTGGAATATGCAATCAGTGCTTGGTCACCTTATTTAATGAAAGATATAAAGATTATTGAGAAAATTCAAAGACGATCCACAAAAGTCCCAACTATATGCAAACATCTTTGTCACACAGATAGATGTATCTTATTTCAAATTCAAAAACTGGAGGATCGTAGAATAAGAGGTGACTTGATTCAAAAGTTTAAAATTGAAAAAGGTCTTACCATCATTAATTGGCACAATGAACCAATTATACGTCCAGCTCGATGTGGTCAACAAGAACAGTTTGTACGCGAATTTAACAGAAATTGCGATCCACGATATCATTTTTTTAGTAATCGTGTTGCTAAGCATTGGAATGCACTCAATGATGCAACAGTTAACTGTTCCTCGACTAACGAATTTAAACGAATGCTTGACAGTTCCATTGATAGTTGCCTATAGTCATTATATGACTTTAATAGGATCTATATCCTATTTGCAACTCATATACTATTATTATTACTATTACTATATATATATATATATATATATATATATATATATATATATATATATATATATATATATATATATATATATATATATATATATATATATATATTTATATATATATATATATATATATGTATTTATTTATTTATATACATATATATATATATATATATATATATATATATATATATATATATATATATATATATATATATATATATATATATATATATATATATATATATATATATATGTTATTATATATATATATATATAAATAAATAAATATATATATATATATAAATATATTTACATATATAAATATATATATATACATATATATATATATATATATATATATGTATATAAATAAATAAATACATATATATATATATATATATATATATATATATAAATATATATATATATGTATATATATAATTATATATATATATATATATACTTAAATAAAGGTATATATATATTTATATATATATATAGTTATATATATATATATATGTATATATATATATATATATATACATTTTTATATATATATATATAGGTATAACTATGTACATGTATATATATATATATATATATATATATATATATATACATACATATATATATATATATATATATATATATATATATATATATATATATATATATATATGTTTATAAACATATATAATATATTAATTGAAATAGTTGTATATATATTTATATATATATATATATAATTTTATATATACATATATATATATATATATATATATATATATATATATATATATATAATATATGTATATATAAATATATATATATATATATATACATATATAATCATATACATATATAATATATATATTGAAATAGTTATATATATATTTATATATATATATATATATATATAATTTTATATATGTACATATATATATATATATATATATAATTTTATATATGTACATATATATATATATATATATATATAAATATATATATATATATATATATATATATATATATATATATATATATATATATTTATATACACACACATTAGGGTACATTGCTAAAATCGTTTTAAAGAAAATAATACGGCGTACTGATAATCCTATGTAAAATGAAATTTTAATTTTAGTAACTTTTTTGTGTTTTTTAATTTGAAAACATTTTGGTAAAGCATTTGAGACTTTTAGTTATACATTTTATAGTTTATTGATAATAATTACCCGTTTTTTGAGAATGTGTTGTAACAACTGTTTAATTCTTAAGGTGAGTAATACTTACCTTGAAAAATAAATACTAGTTTTTAAAATATCATAAAGTTTGTTTTTATAATGCGTATTGTGCATATTCAGCGATTTTGCATATTGAACATTTGTAATAAAATGAACTATGTGACAAAAACTTTTTTTGTTATTATTTTGACCTTATGGTGATGTTTTATCTTTTTAGGGGCTTAATGAAAAGACTAGTTTTGTCTTATTCTAGCCCCAGCCATGTACATTTTTTTTTTAATAAACTACGATTGTAAAATTACAATACGATTGTAACATACATTGTTATCTTAAGTACATGTTTTTGTTAAGGAAAGATATTTTTAAAACAAAGAAACTAAAGAAGCAGGATTTAAGTCAGTTTATATACCCGAGAATTCAAATTTACTTTGTTTATATACTAGAGTTGTTTTTTATAAAAAAGACTCTTGTCACAAGTACTTTTTAATAATGTGTATTTTTTAATTTATTTCTAATAGGAGTACTAACAATGAGTGACTATACATCGAATGTGAAAACTAGACATAGTTTAGCAACTAAATTGTCTACTTTTGTTGGAAAAGGTAAAGAGTTTGTTTTGTCGGAGGTACCCACAAAAAGATCAGTAATGCAAATGGGTATTCTTCTAAAGGTTAGCTTTTATTTTTTTTTTTTAACTTTTAAAATATTTTCAAAAAATATTATATCGAAAATATATATTGACTTTATATAAATTATTTGTGATAAATAACTAAATCTATATCTACCTTTTAGGAAAGAAAAGAAATAGAATTTGAATGTAAAAAAAGTAATTTTGATACAAAAGAACTAAGCAGAGAACTTGCCAAACTGGTGACAGCTCAATGGTTCAAAGCAAATAGTATGTTTAAACCACCAGTTACAATTTCAGAAAAATCACTAGCAGAAAAAGTAAGTAGACTGTGGTTTAAAATATCCAGGTTTTTAAAAAACACAAAACCATCCAAAGAAGCAATTAACAAAATAACTAATGAGCTTGATAGTCTCTTTGATATCATATCATGTACTCATACAATCATTATATGCTCAGAGGCAGCATCATTTTGCAATGATCCCAAAAACTGCAAATTAGGTGCACATGTTTATTGTTCATGCCCTCTATTACAAAAAGTTCCTGTACTTGATCTTCTTTGGCTTCGTAATCAGAGGGTTAAAAAGAAAGAGATTTCTACTATGCAAATTGGTTTATGTGAATATAAAGAATCGGTTCACCTACGGAGAAGAGAAAATAGGAAAAACATTCAGGAAGAAGCTGCAAGAAAAAGGGAAAAAAATGAAAGAAAATATGAGTTTAATAAATTTCAGGTTAGCTCAATTAACATGAATATAATTCTTTAATTGTTTTAAAACATTTATTACCGCAATCTAAGAAAGTCTTTAAAACTAACTTTTTAATGTTTTATATATATATTTAACTTTTTTAAATTAAAAGTTTGTATATTCTATTATATGTAATATTACTTACCAATATTGGTAAGTAATAATATTATATTATAGAAACTGCATGTTTAAAAAATTTAGAATCCTAAACTTGTTTTTCAATCTGCATGAAGAAAACAAAAATGGTATTGATGATACTGATGATACATACAATGTAAATACTGCACAACTAAAAAACGAAACAAAAACTTTGGTCGACAAGTTGCTTGAAGAAAAACTAGGAAAAATTGCATCACTGGTTACAAGAAACTTAAAAAAACCAAGTCTAAAGCAAAACAAAATGACTATAACACATGCGGCATCAGCTGCAATAAGATATAATATTTCTAATGTTGGTGGGGCTGCTATAATCACTGGTATAATAAAAGATTTTATAGCTGCAGGTTATCTTTCTCCTGATATGTCATACCTTTCTGTTGACCCAAATAAAATGCGAAGGGCTAAGAATAATGTAATAAAGGAAAATACAATTATTGAAGCTAATAAATTTAGTAACGAAAACATAATTGGAATTGCTTATGATGGAAGAAAAGACTGGACCAAAACGTTAATTTCAGATAAATACGGAAAACTTCACCTTAGAGTCATAAAAGAGGAGCATATAAGTGTATCTTGGGAGGCAACTGGACGTTATCTTGCTCACATCACGCCAGAACCTGCCCTTTATCCGGAAAAACCTGCAAAAAAAATAGCTAAAGCACTCTATGATGTGCTTGAAAAAAACAATGCAACTGAGTCATGCATAGTAATAGGTGGAGATTCAACTAATATCAACACACAGGATGGTCAACACAGGATGGTCAGGGGGAATTCATGCCCATCTTGAAAAAATGTTAGGACATATATGCTATTGGGCGATTTGAATGAAGCATACAAATGAACTCAAGCTACGACATTTAATTATATCCCTTGATGGTCCGACAAGTAGCAAGGACGGATTTACAGGATCAGTTTGCAAAAACCTTAAGTATGTAAATGATATGACAATAAATTATAATTTTACACCCCTGCCAGATGGAGAGGAGCTTCCAAAACTTGATGAGAAAGTCATAAAAAGTTTATCTACTGATACTTATACCAGTTACAGATATGAAAATGCTATCAAGTCAGGAAAACTTTCTGCAGATCTCGCAAATCTAAAATGTGGATCACTGTCTCATTCTCGCTGGCTTACAACAGGTATGGCTTTGATGTTTTTGTGGACAAGAAATCATAACCTTAAATACAGTGAGCTGGAGATCTTAAAGATATTAGTTCAATTTTGTGTCAAAATGTATTTCAAACTTTATTTTGAAATTTCTTCCAAACATCTGCTGGAGGACGGACCAAGACCATTTTGCTTGAACTTAAAATTCTTGAGACAATGCCAGTCAATGTGGCGAATATTATTACACCTTATATACGAACTGGGGCTTGGTACAGCCATAGTGAGTGTATTCTGGTTTCACTCTTGACTAGCTCTAATAAAAATGAAAGAAAGTTTGGTGTTGATAAGGTTTTACATATTAGAGGAAATAATGAGATTGGAGACACTGCTGTTCGAAAAAGAATATTTCCAAAAATTAACCTTGACGCTACTATTCTTCAAGAATTAATTTCTTGGAATGTAAAAGATTGTTATGAACCAATATTTACATGTAATCTTTCTAAAGTGGAGGTCTCCAAATCCATTGAAAATCCATTGAAAATTCCTAAATTCAGCATTCACACTCAAGCAACAGAACGCTGCGTCAAAAGCGTGACGGAAGCATCTGCCATTGTTTACGGCCAAGAAAGAAGAGATGGATTTGTTAGAACAAGAATGATACACAGGGAAGAAATTTATACCTTTAAATCAAAGAAAGATGTTCTTGAAATAATTTAACTAAGAAATAAAACAAAATTATACATTTTGTAATTTTTTCATTTTTTATTCAAAACTTTAACCTGTAAAACTTGAAAACCGCTTCTAATGAGAAGTACTTTTTTTAATAAAATATTTAACAAAAAATAGTTTTGAAAATAGTTTTGAAAATAGTTTTAAACCTTTTAGCAATTTAAAAAATATGGAGTTGAACAATTTTTAGATTAAAAATTCTTTCCCCTACATTAGGGACGATGACATAAATTCATTTGTTCCGAGGTGGCTTAGGGGGTTTGGGAGGGGGAGGGTGTTCCCATGCTCTTATCAGTAAGAAAAATTAATCGATTTCTGACAAAATAACGCTCTTTGACATAAGTATAAAAATAAAATAATTTAGAATTTGCACTTTTCTAAAAAAATTAAAATTGCTATAAATAATAATATATTGCGTATCTAAAAGTGTCAATTGCCTTTCCAAAACGTTTTCAAATTAAAAAACACTAAAAGCAAACTCAAATTAAAACTTAATTTTAGATAAGAAAATGAGTAGGGGAGACCAGGGCTAGTTGCAACAAAATTTTAAAAAATGCATTTATCTCCTTAAACTTTAATATTTTTGAAATTTTTTTTTCAGGGTAATAAAATAGATCTTAGTGACATGTTAATCCAACATTGATAAATATAATATAAAACTTAATTATTCCGCAATAGTGAAACAAAAATGAAAAAAAAAATGTTGCAACTTACCCCGCGTCGGGGCAAGTTGCAACAGTGAACGGGGCAAGTTGCAACACATTACTTTAAAAAAATAAGCCTTGTAGAGTTCACAGAAAAATTACTAGTCAATCTGTAATTTCTATTTGACAACAAAAATTTTATAATTACAATAAAAGAAAGTAGTATTTTCCTTGAGTTGCAATACATTTATTATGCTAGACTTCACATATACCTGACTTGTTTAGTAAACTAAAATCTGTTTTTGAAAAAAAAAAATTCTCTTGGTCAAATAAACAACAATTAAGTTTAAAAAAAGACGAGAGGAGTATTTAGGATATTAAGTTCTGTTTTTTTCTGTTTTTAGGATATAAAAACACAATAACATTTTGTTTAAAAAACAATTTTTTTAATGCAAAAAATTACATTAATTCTATTTTAATTCACCTTTAATGTTTT